>NC_141363.1:20066541-20264041 GCF_057382095.1 Aulonocara sp. 'chitande type north' Nkhata Bay | reverse complement strand
CTTACATATAACTGAGAACTCAAAACCTGACTCAGCCTAAGGTACATGAGCTGAAGGAGCCAAGGACAGAACCAGGGTCCTTCCTTAGAATTAGATTAGATTCAAATGCAGGAATCATCACATTGCTTTAAGCTTATATTCAGAAAAGTATATTGTTACAGTTTTGTGTTGACGCAGATACAGTTGGTTAGCATTAGTATGTGTCTGTACACATCACCAGTACAGACCTGTGTTAGACTTAGTGAGATCTTGGACAGACTCTTTGTTGTTTATTAATAAGTATACCTTAAAATGTGTCATGACTTGCCTGGTTCAGCATGGCTTCCATCACATCAGGGTGGGTCAGATCAGGACTGGAGTTTATCAGATTCACTTTCACCACTTGCTTGTAAACAGGCGCTTTGCAATAACCAAGAAGAAAAATAGTTACATAGTTATTACTGCGTAAGAAACAGGAACAACTGCTTACAATGAAACAAATCTGAGTGCAATTTCTGCAATGCAGGAAATGTCAAATAACGTATGACCCAAGAGTCTGTGTACAACAATGGTAGATCTTCCCTTTACAGAACGGGGCACAAAGCAAACCATCAGATTATGATTATCTGCTCATTGATTGGGTTAACAGAACTTTTAATTGTGTCAGATTACTAATCGTGTCATACATCTTAAGCTAAAAACGTCTTTGTTTATATGAATGCGTTTTGTAAATTGTGGCTGACAGCAGCAGGATCAGAGGCCAGACTTTCTGAAACATGGCTTACCAATGTAGCAAACAAATTCTTTCATGGAGTCACAGGTCCAGTCCTCCCATTTTGCATTTAGTAAAAAGTTTGCTGCCACACAAGACTCGTGTCCCATCAGATTGTTAGGTTCAATAACTGTCCAATATCTTAATGAGGAGTTACTTCCATTTGTCCACTTCCAGGAATCTCTGAAAAGGCCAATCCACACCTTCACCCCTGCAGGTACCACCTCATCTATCTTCTGGTTCTCTGTCATGTTCCTCACACTGGCCAGGTCTGTGTAATGAAGTCTGCAGTAGCTCTGGGCCTCCGTCCACGTCATGAGATCGTCAATGTAGACAAATGTCATAGTCGACCCTGAAAACAGACCATACTCGAGTGCTGTGTACAACCGTGAATGCATTTTTAAATGTGAAGAGTCAGGCCGTTGTTGAAACGTCAATAAAAGTTCGGCAACAAAAATGAAAAATATGAGCTGCTTTGTTGAAAATCCTCACCTCTGTTATCAGAGCAGACGAATCTGTAGAAACTCTCACAAGGATAATCAAACCACAGTCCATCAAGCATCAGTACGCAGAATTCTTTACTCATTACGTTGTCTGGTTGCCAAGGTGACCAGTTTCTGAACTCAGCCTCACTGGTTTCTGACATCGACCACCTCCAGCCGTTGATGTCATCATACAGCCCGATCCAGGCTCGCTGAAAGCACCAGCGGGTTTGTTTCATTAGACATAATATCTATGAGTTAAGCTGTCAGATTGTCAGTAAGAAACTCGGTCTCAGGGCAGAACATCTCATTTAGGTATTTCATTACAAAATTGTGTAATTGAGTTTTTAAAATTTACTGAGATTTTATCAGGTTCACTAAAATAATTATTTGCTTGTAAATTTTAAATTCTTTGATGTGTACAAGCAAAAAAGATTTAAGCAGACGGATCCTAACCCTAACCCTGGATGGGATGCTACTGACCTAGCGGTTGTCAGCTATGTCTCCCTGCTTCTCTCCACAGCTGCCTGGTTCCACGTGAGTCTGGTCACCTTTGTCTGACCCACTCTCTCACACGTTCACTTATTATTCTGATTTTATCTGACTACACTTCGTGATATATTTATCTTTCAATCACATTTATCAGGCATTAACATTGATTTTTATGGAGTCAGAATTAAGTCTTCAGCAGTTCTGGGTGTAAGTGGTCACAACCTTTTTTTCCTTTTTACACCACACGTCCCAAATTCATTAGTTGATAAATAATAATTTTTTAGTAAACATCATGGAGTATGAGATGGTGGGGTTTTATTTTAGCAGATTTATTTTACACAATTCTTAAAACAGCAGTGAATCTAGTGTCAATGACTGCAGACGGAGAGGATGTTACATGTAAAACATAACCACACTGAAACAGAAAGCAGTGAAAATCTACTGAAATAAAAAAAAAAATCAATATAGTTCAGTATGTTTAAAGTTAAATAATTAGTTGGCAAGTTTCCAGAAGAAAAAAAAAATAGAGTTTACGTAGGCGTTCTCCATGATGCTCATTTTTCTCACGTCCACCATGTCGTTCAGCGTCTGCACATCCTGCATGTCGTCTACAGCAGCCAGGTCTGTGTATTTGTCCCTGCAGTAACTCAGCGCTTCAGTCCAGTTCTTCAGCTCATAAACAAACTGGTAGTGATGTTTGGAGGTGACGGCACAGAGCCCTGTAAAAACAGCATATAAGCAAGTATTTGGATTAAATGTGGTCTTAACATTTTAGCTTCACTGTTACATTACATTTCTGTATAATTATTGTTTGGTGTAATTATTAAAGAAAAGCAAAATATTGAAAAAAATGCATTTTTGTGATTTGAGAAAAACTGTGAAAGGGAGACTTTTTTATGACTACATTGAAGTGGCTTTATTATCATTTCAGCCGTGTGCAGTGGTACAGTACACAGTGAAACGAGACAACGTTCCTCCAAGACAATCACAGTCAACACAGGACCACATAAAGTGCAAAAAACAGTGCAACACCAGACAGAACACAACGATACAGACACAAGACAGTGTAACAATGACAGTGGGTTATGCAAAAAGTAAGTATAATAATAATAATGTAAAAATATTACATTTAATAGAAAATTAGAAGAATCAGACAACTTGCCTGTTGCGACTATGATGAACAGAACTTTCTCCATCCCTGGATGTTTCGTGCTTTGTCCTTTAGTCTGTTGATATTCAGCAGCTGAAATGACTTTTTTATATTTGTCTCCATGCAAAATGAATATGCAAGGTATTTCCAAGAGCACTATGAATACATGAAAGCTATGAATGTATGAGTGTGTGCAGAGGTCAATTCAAAACAAGTCAAATCATTTTCATTTACATTCATTATTTTGCATGAGGGAGGAAACAAATCCGCCTCTAAACTTTTCAACTAGTTTCACTTTTATGACACTTCATCAAAATATGATGTTCATAGTCACTCTTACATGTACTGACATTTTATTTGTCCACTCCACTACACACACACACACACACACACACACACACACACACACACACACACACACACACACACTAAAAACTAATAACACTAAAAGCACATCTTGAGCCAAACTCGTGGGGACGGTCCCCACAGGTATAGTAGCATCTTCACATACCTGCACTTTGAAACAGCTTCAGTCTTTCTACTTGTACATGATGTTGATTCATGGATAATATCCAAATCCATGCAGAGCCATAAATCAAGCTGTGTGAAGCACTAGCTAGAGCCAGTGAGTGGAACCAAAGGCAAAACCAGAAATGGGCCACACCCAAAAACATTGGTTTGCTGTAAGGTGAAAAGGCTCTTTGTAGTCATAGTTACAATAGCAAAACATGGCAGTGGTGAGGTAACATAACAACGAACTGACATCCATCATGACGGATTCAACAATCAGGCAAAGTGTGGCCTGCTGTTCTTTGGATGTTGTCCTGGCTTCTGTTGTGATCTACTTGAAGTACTTCAGGATTATTTTTGGCAGGCCAGTCCTGGGAAGGTTCACCACTACTCCAAGTTTTCTCAATTTCTGTTTTTTGTTTTTGGACATATTCAGCCTACTTTACTTTTACTTTGTCAAACAGACTCTATTTGAGTTACACTCAACAAAAATATAAAGGCAACACCTTTGTTACTGCTCCCATTCCCCATGGGATGGACGTAGAGACCTAAAATTCATTCCAGATACACAATATAACCATCCCTCCCAAACAGTGGTCACAAATCAGTCCAAATGTGTGGTAGTGGGCACATCTGCTATATTGAGATAATCCATCCCACCTCACAGGTGTGCCACATCAGGATGCTGATCTGACATCATGAGTAGTCCACAGGTGTACCTCAGACTGCCCACAAAAAAAGGCCACCCTGGAATGTGCAGTTTTTTGCGCTATTGGGGGTCTGGGGACCCAGAACCGGTCAGTATCTGGTGTGACCACCATTTGCCTCATGCAGTGCAACACATCGTCGCATGGAGTCTATCAGATTGTCAATTGTGGCCTGTGGAATGTTGGTCCACTCCACTTCAATGGCTGTGTGAGGTTGTTGGATATTCGTGGGAACTGGTACACGCTGTCGTATACGCCGGTCAAGCACATCCCGAACATGCTCAATGGGTGACATGTCCGGTGAGTATGCTGGCCATGCAAGAACTGGGACATTCTCAGCTGCCATCTGCCCTGAACAATGTGAACCATGATTCATCCGTGAAGCGCACACCTCTCCAACGTGCCAGACGCCATCGAATGTGAGCATTTGCCCACACAAGTCTGTTACGGCGACGAGCTGGAGTCAGGTCAAGACCCCGATGAGGACGACGGGCATGCAGTTGAGCGTCCCTGAGACGGTTTTTGACAGTTTGTGCAGAAATTGTTTGGTTGTGCAAACCAATTGTTCCAGCAGCTGTCTGGGTGGCTGGTCTCAGATGATCTTGGAGGTGAACCTGCTGGATGTGGAGGTCCTGGGCTGGTGTGGTTACACGAGGTCTGCGGTTGTGAGGCCGGTTGGATGTGCTGCCATATTCTCTGAAACGCCTGTGGAGACGGCTTATGGTTGAGAAATGAACATTCAATGCACGGGCGACAGATCTGGTTGACATTCCTGCTGTCAGCATGCCAATTGCACGCTCCCTCATTGCTTGTGGCTTCTGTGGCATTTTGCTGTGAGACAAAACTGCACATTCCAGGGTGGCCTTTTGTTGTGGGCAGTCTGAGGTACACCTGTGCACTACTCATGATGTCAGATCAGCATCCTGATGTGGCACACCTGTGAGGTGGGATGGATTATCTCAATATAGCAGATGTGCCCACTACCACACATTTGGACTGATTTGTGACCACTGTTTGGGAGGGATGGTTATATTGTGTATCTGGAATGAATTTTAGGTCTCTACGTCCATCCCATGGGGAATGGGAGCAAAAACAAAGGTGTTGCCTTTATATTTTTGTTGAGTGTACATTTTTTTCAACTGGCCTTACTTACAGTAATCAGTAAGTGAAGTGCCAGTCAGCAGATGGTTGCTGGTGTATTTTAATAAGATTTTTGTATATTCAGCACTTGTATATTAACTGTCAGCATGTAAAACTGATTCAAAATTGTGAAATAACGAAAGTGAGCTTATTTTGTCCAGTGAGGTCCCTCCCTACTGTAATGTTAACTCGAAGAGGTTGTGGAAGTTCAATGAACTCCCAGGAAACTTCCTTTATTTTGTTTATGACTTGCAGTTTGTGTGTGTGTGTGTGTGTTTGTGCTTACCCCTGCACTCTTTGTTGGCGATTGTTGAAAACCACAAAAGTTTACATCAACGCAGAAAAACAATAAAAATCTTTTAAATACGCTTCAAACTTGTCGCTTGCTTTTATTCCTCTTGAATAAATTACACACAGATCATATGGATTTACTCATATGAGAGAATTGAAATGATTTTGTGTGTGTGTACCTAAAATGTGCAAATGCACACAGAACAGACAGGAAGAGGAAGTAAATGTTAAATTAAAGCAGCATCAGCTCCTGATTGATCAGACACAGGGACAAGCGACTGACAGGTTGAAGTTTGGATCACTTTGACAATGAAGCTCCTGCATGCTGTGATCTTCTTCTTATCAGGTGAGATCTGATGACCTTTGTATTGCTGTTGCTGTGTGTGTTTTTTCAATTAATCTTTTTATAATATTGATGCTAGCTTCTACACAGGGCGCAGAGGTGCTTGGTTGTGTTCCTGAATTTTTTTGACTTGGCTGATATACTGTGGGATGCAAAAGTTTGGGCAACCTTGTTAATAGTCATTATTTTCCTGTATAAATCGTTGGTTGTTACCATAAAAAAGTCAGTTAAATATGTGATATAAGAGACACACACAGTGATATTTGAGAGGTGAAATGAAGTTTATTGGATTTACAGAAAGTGTGCAATAATTGTTTAAGCAAAATCAGGCAGGTGCATAAATTTAGGCAACACAAATGGAATCAATATTTAGTAGATCCACCTTCTGCAGAAATGACTGTCACGGCGGGGTGCGCCGGTGTGAGGAAAGAGGTAGACCCAGATGCAGACACGGTGGAGACAAAACGTAGTTTCAAAAACAAAGCGAGCCTTTATTGGCTGATTGCAGAAGAAAAACAAGGAACTAGGGAAACTAAGGAGGCTATGAACACTGTGTTAACAAAAAGGCTGTGACACTCAGTGAAAAACTATGACAAACTATTAACACTGAGTAAACTAGAAAACACAGAGAAACAATGGAGTAAACCTATGAAAACTGTGGTGAGGTTAACAGACGATCTGACACTGACTGAGTGGAACACACAGACTAAATACACATAAGGAATGATCAAAGGAAGTAGAATCACATGGGGAAAACAGCAGACAACAATTAACATAATGACAGGACATGTGAAACTAAACATAACACAAAACTCTTTCAAAATAAAACAGGAAACATAAGGAGATCCAGACATGACTTGAACTTGACAAATAAAGAAAACTTGGACATGAAACATGGCAGAATGTAACCAGATAAACCAAAATGAAACTAGACTAAAAAGAATAACAAAACACCAAGAAACTCAGAATACTGGGTCACATGACCCAGGGCCATGACAATGACAGCCTCTAAGCGCTTCCTGTAGGTTCCAATGAGAGTCTGGATTGTGGTTGAAGGTATTTTGGACCGTTCCTCTTTACAGAACATCTCTAGTTCATTCAGGTTTGATGGCGTCCGAGCATGGACAGCTCTCTTTAACTCACACCACACTACAACTGCAGCTCTCCTCCACCAGTGTGTGAATGTGTGTGTGAATGTGTGTGTGAATGGGTGGATGACTGGGTGTGTAAAGCGCTTTGGGGTCCCTAGGGGGGACTAGTAAAAGCGCTATACAAATACAGGCCATTTACCATTAAGGCCTGGGGACTGAGATGGCCGTTCCAGTACGTTGTACTTGTTCCTCTGCATGAATGCCTTAGTGGATTTAAAGCAGTGTTTCGGGTCGTTATCTTGTTGAAATGGTAAATGGCCTGTATTTATATAGTGCTTTACTAGTCCCTAAGGACCCCAAAGCGCTTTACACATCCAGTCATCCACCCATTCACACACTGGTGATGGCAGCTACATTGTAGCCACAGCCACCCTGGGGCGTACTGACAGAGGCTGGTTTTCAGACCCCCGCTCTTTCACTACTCAGGTTAAACATGATATACAAGTCCCTCGGGTAACTTAAATGTAATTGTTCGCCTTTTTCAGTGGTTTAATTGTTCCGGAGTAAATCGGTTTGGCTGAGATCAAAGTTATTAGATTATTAGATTAAATAAAACTTTATTAATCCATCGGGTGGGTTCCTCCGGGATTTTCACACAGCTGAATAAACGTTAAACTGAAAACTGTGAGAAAAAGTGTGAGACGGTCGAGAATTTACGCCAGTGTCCTGTTATATTTTAGATAGCAAGGAGCAGATGGCCGAGTTTATTAAACTCCACCAAGACAGCGGTGACGCTGATCTGAAGGCTAGACCGTCCCATTTCACAGCCTCGTACTTCCGGCCTTCTCGGCCTTTGAAGGACCCGGCCCACGTAGACCGCGAAGGCCGGGTCCTCCGAAGGATGCAGCCGACGTTTTGGGACACAGCCCTAGAGTGTTACTACTCCTGTCTATGATAGCAATAACCTAGGTGTTGAAGCAATCGAACCACTGCTCCAGTGGCCATAGCAAAGTAAGCTGAAACCCCTTATAATACTGTTAAGTTTTGAAACTGTGTATCAGCCACCAAGTCCAAATGTAATTGCTGGAGTGTTTCAAAGCAGAGTCCAAGTATGTAAACAAACAAACAAACACAAAAAGATGATGTAGTTCAATAAGGACTACTGGTATAACTGAATTATTGAATGAGAACAGACAGAAGGCTACGAATAGATAACAAAACTCCCCGTCTCTGTGCAACAGGTATTACGTCATTAGCCAACGGGTAGAGGTCAATGAGGTTGCCTCCTTATTTATCAAAGAAAAATAAAATTATTGAGTTAAATGAAAGTAATAATCAGCATTTCGGTACCATAGCATTCAGACTATATCGCTACACTCGGAGGGGAAAAGCAACGTCTTACGTGGATCCCGACTGCGCCTCTATACCTGTATGGAATGTTTGGTACCTGCATTTGGTGTCATTGTTTTATTTGTAATAATTCTTCATGGGGCTTCCGGAGCCTTTGGGAGCCTCTCAATGTACTGTTGAGCCTCGTCCACAGAGCTGAAAAACTTTCTGGCGCCGCTGGCCTGCGTTATGCGAAGCTGTGCTGGGAAGAGGAGAGCCGGCCTCTTTTCCCAATAACTCACAGAGAAGGTTGGAAAAGAAGTGAGTGGGGCGCCCACTTTCAGTGTCTTCAGGCAGTCCAAGGACGCGGATGTTCTGACGCCTATGACTCTCCAGGTCGGTGACTTTGTTCTTTAGCTGGTTGTTGTCTTTGCGAAGAGCGGCACACGTGCTTTCAAGGTCAGCGACTCGTTGGCTGAGGTCTTCAGTTGCAAGCTCCAAGGACAAAACTCTCTCGGCCTGTTCCTCTTGGGCTTGTCGTACCTGGTCCAGTTTTGAATCGAGGGTGTTAAATGAGGTCTTAAATTCAGACACCAACTCATCTCGGTGCTGCTGGAGCAGCGTAGTGATACCCTCCAGTGTTAAGCTAGCGTCCTCCTTTTTGTTTGTTTGGAAAGGATTAAAAGTGTTCAAAACACTAGCAAAGTAGTTACGAGTGTAAGCGACTTAAAGGTGGCAGTTGAAGGGGTGAAACTGGTCAAAGCGGAGTTAAGTTCACCAGAGCAATTCGTTCCTGCGTCTACTCGGGTCGCATGCTGACCGGAAGTTCCCTGTCTTCAGGTCATTTGAGAGTTGTTTTGAGACCCCCATGTTGCTACTCTTCAGAGAAAATTAAAACAGGAGGGAAACTTACAATTGACCCCCTTAAATACTCTTTCTCATTATTGGATTCACCTGTGTATGTAGGTCAAAATGACAACAGTGCCCAAATTTATGCACCTGCCTGATTCTGTTTAATTAATTATTTCACACTGTCTGTAAATCCAATAAACTTCATTTCACTTCTCAAATATCACTGTGTGTGTCTCCTGACATTTTATTATTGTAACAACCAACGATTTATACAGGAAAATAATGACTATTAACAAGGTTGTCCAAACTTTTGCATCCCACTGTAGGTGCTTCAGACCTGCACTGGTTAGCATGCTGTTAGTTTCCCCTGTCAAACCTACGGTCACAGACAGAGGGAGGCAGAGCTGTCTGTTAGGGCTAATTCACCGTTTAGCTGTCACAAGAAACGCACAGCTCGTGACCATGGCGCAGACAAACAGATCACATTTTGTACCCGTTTAACATCTTGTATTGACACTGAGCTGAATCACCTGTTTTCACTGTTTCTCTGTCCAACAGGTACAACTGGGTTTGTCAAAGCCAGGATTTGGGTTGGACCTGAAGGAGGGAATTTATCACTTCATGGTTACTTCACTGTGTCTGGAAACACAAAGTTCTTCTGTAAGGAAAAATGTGAGCGAGCAGAGAACATTCTCATTAAAACAGATGGAACCACAGCTCAGAGCGGCAGATGGAAGGTTGAATACAAAAATGCATCTTCAGGAAGAGGAAAGCTGTCTTTCACCATCACACATATGATCAAGTCTGATTCAGGAATGTACCGGTTTGGTTTGGGTCAATCTTCAGCTCCAGATTCATACTCAGACATTGAGGTCAGCGTTTCCAACGGTGAGTTTCTGTCAAACGTCATTGAATTCATAACTGTGGAATGCCAGGACTGCCATAATGAATTAATTAAATACATCATTAACCTCTGAAGCCCCAAGCCTACCTGATCTCCTGCCTTTTGCCCCCGTATCGGGGGGGGGGGGGGGGGGGGGGGGCTTAAGAGGTTAAATAATTAATTAAATGTGTGAATAATTAATTAATTCAATGTGTCGTAAATATTTTTTTAAATTAATTATTTCCAATTTTAATTAATTATTGCCACATTTCATTAATTATTTAATGGTGTATTTAATTAATTCATTATGGGTCTCCTCCATAATCCACCTGCTCTCATACCTGCATAAACTCTCAGGCTAAATACAGACCTATTTTAACTCAGACATTTTAACTAGTTATTATCTAATTCATAGATTACACTGACTTGAATTCACTGAATACACTGTATTAAAATGAGTTCAACTGATTTTAATTACACTCAAAGCAGACTAGATTATAACACACTTTGGGTAATAACACACTGAAGCTCTGCGTTAGACTAGCACAGGAAATGTTGTCACTAGAGTGTAACAGCTGACAGGAAGTACAGATAGTATTTAATGAGTTTTCATCTATTTTATAGAATTTAATAAAAGCTCTGGATTCTTCCGTGCGCAGACTGAGGGAGAAGAAATCTCATTCCCATGTTCCAATGCTGTCCATGGGCAGAGGAAGTTCCTTTGCAAGAATCCGTGTAAAAAAGAAGGAAATATTTTCATTGACACAACTAACGACAAAGCCGAGAATGGCAGGTACAGCATCAAATACACAAAAGGCTCTGCATTTGGACTGTATGCAGCCATCAGACAGCTGACCAAGTCTGACACGGGACAGTACTGGTGTGGTTACGGCGACCCTTTGTCTCCTGACTCATACGACACTGACGATATTTTTGTCGTGGAGGGTAAGTTTACCAAATCATGAAAAATGTCTTTGTGTATTTATAATTGAATGTGTTTCAAAATCTGTAATTAACCATTTTCACCAAAATCATTATGTTTCTAACACACACACACACACACACACACACACACACACACACACAGACACACACACACACACACACACACCATCAATCCTTGAAGAAGTTTCCTAGTTGGATGTCTACAAATGATATTCATCAGAACATTTTGTGTTAGATTTTACCAATAGGATTATTTAATGATTATATTTTCTTATTGTCATATTGGGTATTGATTTTGTATCTGATTGACTGTTTTGTTTATTGTTCACAGCTTCAAAACCTTCTGCCTCCACACCTTCATCGGGTCAAACTGAATCTGCGAGCAGCAGCTGGGGTCGAGGTGGGTTGCAAAGCAGTTGCAGCTTCACAGCATCTGTCGGGAGGTTAAATGAAAATTACATCCTATTGATCTTTATGGCCGTTCGGAGCAGACATGCTCCGTTTTGCGTAACTATTTTTTAAAGCCTGGTAGAACTGCAACCACATAAGCTAGCGTATTATTATTTTTGCATATAAACAGGAGAAAGTGTACTTACATCTTATACATTCAGCTTGTGCTAGTTCACGGTTTCCTTCCACATAAAGCTTTGCAAAAATTGCATGAAAAGCATTTGCAGCAACAAAAACATAATATTCCAGAAACACGCTTTGCCGATCTGACCGTCAGCACGATCTAGCTGATGCCCAAAACCGGAAATGATGTCATTTTCACGGAAAATGTTTTTTCCTATAGGGCATTTACAGAGATATGCTGGTGTTTTTAAAATTCATGTTTGAGTTTAAGCCTTTCTGTGTAGTTTCTGGGATGCTTAGAATTCAGATTACACTGTAGGAAATAGTTGATTTTGATGCACATGCTGTTTATTTTGCAAATTTGCATTATAACTTGGCTCTATCTTAAAGGTTTAAAAGACATTTTCCAGTTGGTGAAGGTATGTGTGCTGGCACTGAGGTCAGCTGCCCTTTCAGGTTGTGACCAACTTTGACTAAAGTAATTAAGATAAACTAATGAGATACTTAATTGATTATAGTATTGATTCTGTATTTTGTTTCTATTCAGTACTGTTAGCACAATTAACTTGCTGAATCGTACCAGCATTTTCTTTAATTGATTAACTACTTTGCGTTGATTGTTTGCAGCTTCAAACCCTCCTGACTCGACACAACAGAGAACAACACAGAGTCACACTTTCACTGCAGGACTCTCCAAACCGTCATCAGACTGTCCACGCTTCTTCCTGCCTCTGGTTGTGTGTCTGTCCTTGGTTGGAGCTTTACTGTTGTGTGTTGGTCTCCTGCTCTACTACATTAGTAAATTGAAGAGGAAAGCTGTATTAAACATCAGAAACAATGACTACACGGTCATGAAGGTGAGTTTCCTTAAATCATTTTGCTTTTTTAAAAGATTTATTATGATAATAACCAAAGAAAATAAAAATCTGTTTACTGCTTAAATTTTCTGATTGACACGTTTCACTACGTTTTCACCAACAGTGAGCAGTCTGAACAACATCAGCTTCAAAGTCTGATCAGTGTCTGAGAGAATAAACATAATCTGTGTGGAAGCACAAGGACACACGGTCATTTGGATCAAACTGATTCAAGAATTTGAAATATGTTGTCGGCTGAAACTTGTTCTTTTATTTTCAGTTGTCTTCTATCAACGATGATTAGACTCCTTCCTCTGCACATGAAGACTCCAAAATGACCAGGAACAGAACTACCCTGCATTTATAAAGATGAACATGTAAAAGTAATGCTAATGTTGTGTAGCTTAAGAAGTTTAGTCAAAATTTAATTTTCGTGAAAACAAAACAAAAAATCTAATTGAAGTGTGTGCAGCATCTTTGTTTGTCAGTCAGAGCCACCACACTAGTAAAACGTCAACGTGATGTTGGCAAAAATGCCATAAAATCTTAAGGATTCAGTACATTAAATGTCAGCTGTGTTTCCAGAACCACTAAAAACTGCTGTAATCAAACCTATACTGAAAATGGACGATCTTGACAAGACACAAATGAAAAACTACAGGCCGATCTCAAATCTCCCGTTTTTAAGTAAGATCATTGAAAAAGCAGTTTCTCAACAGCTCAGTTACTTCTTAAAACAGAATAATTGCTATGATGCCTTCCAGTCAGGTTTTAGACAGAACCACAGCACTGAAACCGCTCTGACCAAAGTGTTCAATGACATATGTCTGAATACAGACAGTGGAAAAATGTCAGTCTTAGTTTTACTGGATCTCAGTGCAGCATTCGATACAGTTGACCACAACATATTACTCAAACGACTGGAGAACTGGGCAGGTCTTTCAGGAACTGTACTAAACTGGTTCAAAACATACGTAGAAAACAGGAAATACTTTGTATCAATAGGTAACTTCACATCTGAGCAGACAAGTATCACATGTGGAGTTCCCCAAGGTTCCATCTTGGGACCCCTTCTGTTTAACATTTACATGCTCCCACTGGCACAGATTATAAACAACAACAAAATAAACTACCACAGCTATGCAGATGACACACAAATATATATCACAATGTCACCAGGAGATCGAGGCCCTGTACAGGCTTGGAACAAACTCCCAGAAAGCCTCAGATCAGCTGAAACACTCAGTTTATTTAAATCCAGGTTGAAGACTCACCTGTTCTCAGCTGTATTTGAATAAAGCACCAAATCCACACTTTTAAGCTTAAATTTCAAAACTTATATTTTAACTACTGATTTTATCTACTGTTCTGATTTTATCTACTTTTTGATCAATTTTAAATCATGCTTTTTATTGTTTTTGTTTTTTAATGTCTTTGTAAAGCACTTTGAATCACCTTGTTGTTAAATTGTGCTATACAAATAAACTTGCCTTGCCTTACATTACAAACCAGTGGCTGTTTACATTGTTGGTATGTTCATCTTTTACAAAGATCTGTGAGCACATCAACATATCATGGTTGAACTGCCTGTTGTGTATTTGTGATATTGACAAAAAAAGAAAATAGTCGGATTTCGAGCATTTAGTTCATAATTCACTCCTCAGCTACGGTCACCATGAGTGCAGAGCTAAAAGCTAAAAGGTGACCTTGAGGGTCACCTTACATTAGTAGAATAAAAGGTGCCTATAAATAAAATGTATTATTATTATTATTATTATTATTATTAGTATGTATTGAATTCAGTATATTTTACCTGTTCATTGTACCTGATTACAGTTTTGCATTGTTAAAATGTTAAAATGCTGTATTAAATACATATTAAAAAGTTCAATATTACGGTAAAATACTGGCAGCTGTGGTTACCAGAATTTCACGTGGAAAATATAGTGACAATGCAGAATGCGTATCGGTATACTGTGTTGAGAAATGTAAAATTCACAGTGAACTTTGGTTTCTGCACAATAATTACATTGAAATAAAAAACTAATATAATGTAAACCTGTTAAAATACAATTTTAAGAAGCTTGATTACCGTCTCCTATTGACAAAGCACAGAAGAGCTGTTGTCAAGAGATGTACTCTAAGACACGTCTTCAGCTGAGAATCAGAGAGGAGAAACACACAGCTTTTACTTGCAGCAAGGGCAGCCACAGAGCACCCGCATGAGAGTGAGCGCTCAGGGACTTGCGCTCTGCCACTGCCCTGGTCTTTATTTATAGACATCAGTGGGCGTTTGTTCCTTACATTGGAATGTGGATGTTTATATGTGTGTGTGCGTGTGTGGGGTCAGAGTGTGACCCCATAAAGACTTCCCTAAACCTGCTGGTCTGGAAGTCCAGCAGTTCATCTAAACAAAAGGCACTTAGCCTAAAACAGACATAGATACGTTTATCCTGCCACAAAACAGTAAGAGAAGGTACGACCTCTCCCCTGCTCCCAGGATGTGGGTGTGAATGCCAGAGCACTCTGGAATGCACACAAAGTCTTGTAGTGAACAACAGCCTAAGTCAACATGCAGCATTCTACCATATGCAAACTTATATTATTAAAAGATTATACTGACTACTAAGTACAATTTTCCATTGACAGCTGTATAATACAAAACATGTCTTTTTATTCAAAAGTTCAAATTAACAGTAAATTGTTGGCAGCTGTTTTAGCCAGAATGTCGTCTAAAAAATTAAGCTCCAACAAATGAGGCCATAAACATAACAGGGCTGATTGGTGTAAAATTTACATTCTATGACGTTTTGTTCTAATTTGCTAGAAACATTAATGAAAAAACAGTAGAGACAATGATTAAATTAAACAGTTAATATTCATCCATCCATCCATTTGCTTCCACTTATCCTTTCCAGGGTCGCTGGAGCTGTCATAGGACGAGAGGTGGGGTACACCCTGACCAGTCTGTTGCAGGGCTAACACACAGGGACAGACAACCATTCACACTCACATTCACTCACAGAGTCACACCTATGGGCAATTTAGATTAATCAATTAACCTATCCCCACTAACTGCATGTTTTTGGACTGTGGGAGGAAGCCGGAGTACCCGGGGAGAACATGCAAAGTCCACACAGAGAGACTCTGGCCTGATGGTGGAATTGAACTCAGGACCTTCTTGCGGCAACAGTGCTAACCACTGTGCCACCGTGCTGCCCTAAACAGTTAATATTAAATAATCAAATTAATGACTAAAAAGGCACTGATCTAATTAATATCAAACTTAATCCAACCAAAACAAATAAGTACATAATAAACAGTCAAAATTTAAAACACTTGATACTTGCAGACCTGATAGTAGAGGGCTTTCAAAAAAGGCTCTGATGGTGTCTGAGGAACTGGAACAGGTTTTGAAAACTGCAATTGAAATGAAATGCAAGTAGGGCTGGGTACCAAAACACAATATCTTTTTAGTACTGACTGAAAACATTCAGTAGGTATCCATACAGGAAAAAAAAAATTTGGTGCAAAATTTCTGTACTTTTCTAATTCAATCTCTGTTATTGAGCCTCACGGGTCCTTTTCTTCTGCTGCCTTAAAAAGTTCCAGTCTGCATCTGCTGACTGTGACACATGTCATAAGTGCTGGTTTTGCTTGTATTGAAACAACACGTGTGTCATTTTTACTGAATATGATTTCAAATTTATTCATTTTAAAAGTGATAAAGTTCATGGAGCTGAATTTCTCTTTAGGGCCAGTGAAGGCTAATATAACGAAGAAAATAAGACAGTACACGAATCAAAACAAAAATAAAATATCATAACTTCCTAAACTAAATGAAAAAGGATAAGCATCCAAATTCCAAGAGACACAGTCAGAACCACAGACAGGAAACTGCACAGACTGAGGATGAATTCACAGCAGATTCATCCAGTCTGTGTACAAACTGTGTCTTTGAGGCACTGAAACAAACCCAGATGTGAATCCAGAGAGTCTCATGTGTGGTGTGTGAGTGTAGAGTAGGTCTGGTCCTGGTCCCTGCCGGCTGGATCGAGGCTCTGGTAGGTCGAGTCTTCACGTGTAGAACCTGGAGTAAAGTTCTCGTAGTGGACGTCCTGAAACAGAGACAAACTGTCTTCTTCACATAAAAAGAAGAGACTCTGACTTGGTTAAATCATTTGTGCTAGAAAGAAAGTCACCTCCATGTTTGTGCCCTCTGAGTTTCCTCTGGTCCTCAAACCTGTGGAACAAACAAAGGATGTTCCTCTGTTAGAGGGAACAATCATTCAAAGTGCACGTGAGGCTGAAGATCACTGCTGCCCCTCCCGTTCTTTCATCCTGCTTAGTTGGACTTTATTAGGCTTCATTTTAGACTTTGCCTTCAGAATCAAAGACTCACATTTGCTCGAGTCTCCTCCTGTGTACTGAAGAAGTGATCCACAATAATTATACTATTTTACAGTTTTCATATATTTTTCCTGTTTTTACTTCACACGTCTGAAGCAGAGAACATCTGGATCTGATCCTGCTGACAGTGTCCAGAGTTCATGTGTGACACAGTTTAGGATTCAGTTACTTCCAGTGTTTAACATCATCTCTACAAGTCACTCCACTCTCCTCTTAGAGCCCAAAGTGGACAAGCAGGATGAAATATTTTGATGTTTGACTGCAGCTGTTTGAACAGACTTCAAGTGAAGTGAAAAAAGAGTTTTTGGTTAGAAACGAGACGTTCTGTGTGTTTCTGTGTCTCTGTTGTCTTACCTCTGCTGCTCTTCCTCTTGATGCAGAATATCAGCACAGACACTGATAACAGGATGATGATGAGAGCCAGAGTCAGACCCACAACCAGCAGCACATCTGCAGCTGATTGAGAAGAACAACAAGCTGAAGACATGCGTACAGTATATAGAGCTGTACAGTAAGAACTCATCACCTACAGACTGAAATAATATGAAATAGAGTTAGTGTTATTTTAGCATTTTACAGCTTCTAAAGAACATATTCACCTCAGATTGTTTGCTAATGTCACTTGTCAAACTAAATGAAAAGCATATAACAGGACACATTAAGGAGTAATTATGATAATAATTAAACCAGTTTTCACTCAGGTTATAAAAAATCTGTCAGTGTTTCTACTCTCAGACTCATAGATGGATGTACCTGCAGATGCTGCTCTTTCAGGCTGCTCAGTGCTTCCAGTCAAAGTTAATGGAGGTGTGGAGCTTCCTGTAGTTGTGGCTGATGGTCCAGCTGCTGAACAAGAGCAGAGAGGAAAGTTTGACTTATAAATGTTTGGAGCTGTGAAGAAGAAAAACACAAAGATTCAAAAATCAGCTGAGAAATCAAACGAGCCTTAAATGGATCCACTGACTGAGAAAAAAACAGTTTGGCAAATTTAGTGTTAGATTAAAAAATGCACTAAAATAGTTTAACAATGAAATAAAATATGAATGTATGTTGAAATATCAGGTTCTTGGAAACAATAAAGACATTTAGGGACATTAATGGTCACCTGTTCATTTCCAGCTCCACACTCTGATTCCTGCTCTCCATCACAGTAACTTTACAAAGTTCACACTTCAAAATAATCTTGTTTCTAAATAATTCTGTTTCTATGTTGAGATAAACTGAGTGCTGAGAGCAGCCTGAGCTGTTGGCTCACAGGGATCACTGTACAGACACTGAGCTCATTATTAGAAACTTTGCTCGTGTTCAACATGAACATCCACCACTGGAACAGCAGATATATGACAGGAAATAAGGAACAGCTGAACAGCTCCACTCTGACAACATTTGATTAATGTCAGTAAAAACTCACCGTCTGTGACAGTGACCTGAAAGTCTCTGAATGACATGCTGGAAGATCCACTCAGTGAACATCTGTACCGTCCTGAGTCAGACTTGGTCAGCTGTGTGATGCTCACATACAGAACTCCTGAAGCATATCTAATGTTGTATCTGCCTCTCTGAGCTCTGTTATAATTTGTGACAATAAGAACGTCGCCTTGTCCACATTTTCCCCTGCAGAACAACTTTCTGTTTCCAGGTTGTTTAAAGGAACATCCGACTGTGAGAGAGCTTCCAGTTTCTTTATCAAAGTGTTTCAGCTGATCATCGTTTCCATCCAGCAGTGCTGTTAAAGAGACAAACGATCAATAGTTACTATCAGTGCTGAAGATGATGCAGTCTGATCACAATAACTCCAGTTTGATCCACAGTTACACTGGGAGCTGCCCAGTTCAACCAGTCTGACAGAGGAACTGTTGAACTAAGTGAGATTTAAACGGCTTCATCATCAGACTGATTGGATTCATGAAAAATCAGCTTTTATGACAAGTATAGACTCTAAACTGTGAACCCTTCATGGTTTTAAGTACATTTAAAGTCTGGATGGACGTTTGTGTTGTGAATGTGATTTTCACACATTCATTGAGGAAGAATCCATTTTGCTGTGAGGGGAACTCTTGGAAAGATCAAACCGACGACACAGAAGCAAAAACTCATCAAAGAAAATCAAAGTTACATCAGGAAATCTTCTTTCATTCATCAGCGTCTGTTCTGACATCAACATTTCATTCACATCATTATCAGCTGACACACTCACTAATATTCACACACACTCGTGTCCCAGCTGCAGTTCATCGGTTACTTAGAGGAGTCCAAATGTAACCAACAGTTGACAGAAGAACAAACTTCAGCTTCTTTAAACCGTCAGCAGCTGTCAGTGAAACTCAAACTTTGCTTCAGGAACAGAAACTAAACATTTCCACAGCTGAAACAGAAACTCACCTTCAGCAACAACGATCACAAACCGTTCGTATGAAGCTGATGATGAAGATCCAGCCAAACCACAGCTGTACTGTCCAGAGTCAAACTCAGTCAGCTTTGAGATGCTCACATATAAACCATGAGAACCAGTCCATTCATATTCAATGCTGTATCTGCCTGTTTGAGCTCTGACATCAGTTGTATTAATGAGAATGTTTTCTCCTTCACATTCTTCTCTGCAGAACATCTTCCATGTTCCTGGAGAATTAAAGGAGAATCCAGCTTCCAAATCTCCTCCAATGACTCCATAGCGAAGAATCTGAGCATCGGTGACTTCAGGGTTTCCATCCTGCAGAGCTGTTGGAAACATGAACCATCAACAGTTACTGTTTGTACTTCCTGTAAGAAGCTGCAGTCTGATCACAACATTCACACACAGACACACTGAGACTAAAGTCTGAATAACAACAATGATTCATGTCAAATACATTTTATTGTCTAAAGTGGTGGAAAATCTTCTTCCAGTCGACACGACTCAAAATATATCTGAACATGTTTCCTATGCATGTGTGGCACAATGTTAAAGACAGAGACATGAAAATATTAGCCCCCCCATTTTATTTGATGCTCAGAGACATTTTCTTTTAGTAAGGCCACTGCAATGTAAGTTTTACTGTTGTATAAGTTCCGCCAGCAGAGGGCGCTCGGTCCTGTAGGCATCGGTAGCTGACGCTACACTAGAAGAAGTAGTGTCAGTGGTGAAGAGGCAGCGTACGGCCTGCGCGCCAAAGAGAACTGATTGTCTTATTTTTCTGTTTTTACAGGTAAGCTGGGTGGTTGATAATATAAACAGATGTTATAAAAGTGACAGACAGCAGTGGCGATTAATGGTAAATGTCTTGTTTGTGGCGAATGTTAAGCTAAAGAGCTAATTTCCAAGTTGGTCCAGTTGTTAGCCTGTGCCGATCCAAGTGTTAGACTGTACCGAAACTCTGTGAGCTCGGTGCAGGTATTTTTGGGTTAAAGCCACAAGATGTATATTTTGCACAATAAGAGAAAATGTGAATTGCTTTATGTTTAGTTCATGAAGAGTGAATGCTATAGAAATATGTTAAGAAAAACATTTATTTGAAAGAGATCTAGTTTATTAAATACAGTTAATGTCATGGTGAAATGGGATTAAAGGACTCAGGTGCGAGACTCCTTGCAGAATGACAGTGAATTTATTCACAGTGAAAAGGTGAGTCAATAGTTTGAGTCTGTAATCCAGAAAGAGCAGTGCAGTAATACGATGACCTCTCCCCGCAGTGACCGTGCTGTAATGATCCAAAACCGCTCCTTGTGCCGGCTCCTCCTCCGATCTCTGAATCCTGGGGGCAGATGAGAAAAGCACACGCACTGTAACACAACCGTTCTCTCTTTCACAAGCTGAGTATACTAGCCACGATTACGCTACCCGGTTTAGTTCAACGTTCCAGCGTTGGTTGTGACTCGACTGCACCGTTAAATAGGGCTGCTTCAGATTAGTTGTAGCCGGCGAAGTAATTACGCACAGGTGCGACGCTTCCAGCTCCGGACCCTCCCCTCGGGTCAGCTGCCATGCCGTGCCACGGCTTCCGGAGGTACATGTTTCCGCAGCAAAACACATGCACAAGATGGAGAGGAGAACACGACACAGTACACACAAACACCCCCAAAAAGTGGCAAGGTGATCGGTGGGGACCACCTAACCGTGACAGTGCCCCCCCATCAACGGGAGCCTCCCGGCGACCGACCAAACTTGTCAGGGTGCCGGCGGCGGAACTCTCTCACCATGGCGTCATCGAGAATCGCAGACCGCGGCACCCAGGAACGCTCTTCCGGACCATACCCGTCCCAATCCACCAAGAACTGAAAGCCCCTACCGCGGCGCCGGGCATCCATAATGCGGGTGATGGAATACGCCGGGGCGCCGTCGATAATCCGGGCGGGTGGCAGGGGCCCGGAAGGCGGGCACAAAGGGCTGGTCCGGACCGGTTTCACCTGGGAAACATGAAACACATTATGAATCCTCATGGCACGAGGAAGGGCCAAGCGAACAGTCACTGGGTTCAGAACAGCCTGGATCGAAAAGGGCCCAATGAAACGCGGGGCCAACTTCCTGGATTCAGTCCGCAAAGGAACATACCTGGAAGAGAGCCACACCTGCTGTCCAACACGATAGGCAGGGGCAGGGGTGCGGCGACGATCAGCCAGCCTCTTATTCTGTTCCGCCGTCCTCAACAGAGCCGCCCGGGTGGCGCGCCACGCTCGCTTGCAGCGTCTCATATGATGCTGAACGGAGGGGACGGCCAGCTCGCCTTCAGTGATGGTGAGTAGAGGCGGCTGGTACCCCAGTGATGCCTCAAACTGAGACACACCAGTGGCCGCCGACGTGCTGGAATTGTGAGCGTACTCGACCCAAGCCAATTGGCCACTCCAGGTGGATTGATTCGAGGAAACCACACAGCGCAACATAGACTCCAACTCCTGATTCGCCCGCTCCGCCTGACCGTTCGTCTGAGGATGAAAACCTGAAGACAAACTCACTCCGGCCCCCAGTTCCGAACAAAACGCCCTCCACACCCGAGAAGTAAACTGGGGACCCCGATCAGAAACAATGTCCTGTGGCAGTCCATGTAATCGAAAAACATGATCGGTGAGGAGCCGAGCAGTCTCCAAGGCCGTCGGGAGCTTAGGCAATGCCACAAAGTGCGCAGCCTTGGAAAAACGGTCTATAACAGTGAGTATGGTCGTGTTACCTGACGACGGCGGTAGACCGGTGACAAAATCCAAAGCGATGTGCGACCAGGGGCGCTTGGGGACGGCCAGAGGGTGCAAGAGACCAGCCTGGGGAGCACTGGGGGTCTTATTCCGAGCACAGGTAGGGCAGGCCACCACATAGTCCCGAACATCCCTGAGGAGAGAGGGCCACCAAAACAAACGTCGCAAAAAACTAATGGTGCGGTTCTTACCAGGGTGGCAGGAGAACTTTGCGGTGTGGGCCCAGTGTATAACTCTGCTCCGGACCGTTGTGGGGACGAACAACCGTCCATCAGGGCCCGTCCCTGGGTCTGGCTCCTGTTGCTGGGCCTCTCTGACCGTCCTCTCAATCTCCCATGTGATAGCCCCCACGATGCATGAGGCGGGCAGAACGGGTCTCTGCCTCTCTTCGTCGTCCGTGTGGGGCGCAAATTGGCGTGACAGAGCATCGGGCTTCGTGTTGCGTGATCCCGGTCTGTAGGTTATAGTGATATTGAAACGTGTAAAGAACAGGGCCCACCTGGCTTGACGAGCGTTGAGACGCTTAGCTGCCTGGATATACGCCAAGTTCTTATGGTCTGTCCAAATCACAACGGGGTGTTCTCCTCCCTCCAACCAGTGCCGCCATTCCTCCAGGGCCAGTTTGATGGCGAGGAGCTCCCGATCGCCCACGTCGTAATTTTGTTCCGCTGGAGTCAGCCGTCAAGCGAAAAAGGCACATGGGTGCAGCCTGCCCTCCACCCGCTGGGAGAGAACGGCCCCCACCCCTGAATCCGATGCGTCCACCTCCACCACGAATGGGCGGGTGAGGTCAGCCTGGATCAAAATGGGAGCAGAGGAAAACAGACGTTTCAAATGAGCAAACGCCCGCTGTGCTGAACTAGACCAGAGAAAAGGCTGCTTGGGAGAGGTGAGCCGTGTGAGAGGAGCAACCACCACACTAAAGTTCCTGATGAACTTCCTGTAAAAGTTGGCGAACCCGAGAAACCTTTGTAGTTCCCGACGTGTCCTGGGCTCGGGCCACTCTACCACTGCCCTCACTTTGGCAGGATCGGCCCGCAACTGCCCCTTCTCCACAATAAACCCCAAAAACGGCACAGACTGAACATGAAACTGGCACTTCTCACCCTTGACGAAAAGCCAATTCTCCATGATTACGCTACCCGGTTTAGTTCAACGTTCCAGCGTTGGTTGTGACTCGACTGCACCGTTAAATAGGGCTGCTTCAGATTAGTTGTAGCCGGCGAAGTAATTACGCACAGGTGCGACGCTTCCAGCTCCGGACCCTCCCCTCGGGTCAGCTGCCGTGCCGTGCCACGGCTTCCGGAGGTACATGTTTCCGCAGCAAAACACATGCACAAGATGGAGAGGAGAACACGACACAGTACACACAAACACCCCCAAAAAGTGGCAAGGTGATCGGTGGGGACCACCTAACCGTGACAGTTAAGAAGACAGGTTCATAAATAGATTAAAACAGTAGTAAAAACAAGATAAAACTGTAATGAGTTCACTATGTTATTCATGTGTATAGTAAAATGTATTTGTGTGATTTAACCAGTTTACAAAGGTGGTGCATGTGAAACTGTATAAGTTACTTGTATAAAGTAATGTCAACTATACTAGAAGAAGTAGTGTCAGTGGTGAAGAGGCAGCGTACGGCCTGCGCGCCAAAGAGAACTGATTGTCTTATTTTTCTGTTTTTACAGAGAGAGAGAGAGAGAGAGTTTTCTGTAAAAATAAATATGTTGCACGGGAGATGAGTTGGCCCATCATTTCAGCAGTGTAACATATTTTGGCGAGCCAGCCAGGAGGTGGCGCTAGTGAGTCAACACCATCACCAACCACCTTCTTTCCCAAGAGACGAACCTTCAACCAAAAGAAATGGAATCTCTGCAACCTCTGCGTGACGAAGTGAGTGCAGCCTTGTGGCAGTTGGAGAGAGAGCATCTTGTGGATGTCTGCAGGCGACTGAAATGTTCCGGCCTGGACAGCGCAGAGTCTCACAGCAAGACCAAGAGGACACTCATCAGGTTGGCAGAGGGCATGTTTGATGATGTGGAGAAAAGTGAGGAAGAGGATCAAGTGAAACAGTTTTATAATATATATATGCTGTATACATCCAGAGACTAAGCAAAGGGGAGAGTCAGTCAGAAAGGGAACCCCAAGGCATAGAGTCTATGCAAAAGAAAGATCTTGAGA
Organism: Aulonocara sp. 'chitande type north' Nkhata Bay; assembly: GCF_057382095.1. Lineage (NCBI taxonomy): Eukaryota > Metazoa > Chordata > Actinopteri > Cichliformes > Cichlidae > Aulonocara > Aulonocara sp. 'chitande type north' Nkhata Bay. The sequence continues at coordinate 20,239,891 of NC_141363.1, read as the reverse complement.
ACACCGCATGTGCTACTCCAGTACATATTGCAGATTGCTCACCCAGAGCCCGACCAGAGGCAATGCGAACTCTTCAAGAGGTAACACTGAAGAGGGAGTTTAAAATCTGTGGGCAGATTGGAGAGCATGGGCAGAAGGACAAGCTATCCTATCTCAGCTTGATTCGCCAGATTGAGAATGGGAGTGAAAAAGGGCACTCGGAGACTGAAATTGTGGAAGCGGTAATTAGGGCCATTAGTCCAGGAACGCCCCTAAGAGACATGTTGGAGATTAAACGTGGGTTAACACTTAGCAAACTGCTCACCATATTAAAGGGACACTATAGGGTAGACAGCCCCACTGAGCTTTACCATCAGCTCCTCAATATCTCCCAAGAGCCCAAAGAAACTGCTTTAAACTTTGTATTTCGTGCCATTGAACTTAAAGAGAAGTTGTTATGGAAAGCGGCAAATGAGGAGACAGATGAACTGTACAGCAGAGCCACCATCCAGCGCAAATTCCTCCGCTCCATTGAAACTGGGCTGCTCAGTGACTCTATCAAGTATCAGCTTCTGCCCCCCCTAAACGACATAACCATAACAGATGAAGAACTGATTGAGAAAGTCAATGAAGCTTCAAAGGTAGAAAATGAAAGATTTGAGAAACGGAAAAGGTCCACTGCAGCCAAGATTCCCAAGGTCCAAGAGCTCCAAACAGAATGCCAAACAGCCCTGACATCTGCTCAGAGCCCCTCCAAACCCAGAGAATCCCCCGCTACAGTGGCCATGGCAACAGTGAAAAATAAAGAGACTAAGTCAGACACGCAGCAGATTATAGAAGAACTACGTAAAGAGATGAAACAAATGTTTATGGCTGCTATGGAAACCAGTCCCTGCCCCATGGCACCAAAGCAACGAGAAAAAGGCTGTAAAAAGTGCAAAGAGGAGGGGAAAGGAGAGAACTGCCTGCATTGTTTCAAATGTGGGCGAGAGGGCCACTACTCCCGTGGATGCCGAGCACCGAGACTGCCATCGGGAAACGGGGAGGGACTACTGAGATGGGACCAACAGTAGTCCAAAGCCCACGGTCCCATAATGAACAGTCAAGCCCACCAACATCCTCCAAAGAAACTGCAGCTGGTGTCCCATCAGCGATAACTGAGGTTCACTATCTACCCCCGCAACGGAAGTCACGGTTAGTAAGCCTGGTGGGAAACAGATGTACTGTGAACTGTTTTATGGACAATCACCCAGCTAAGGTGTTGTGGGATTCAGGGGCACAGTCCAGCATAGTAAATGAAAACTGGCGGCAAAACCACCTCCCTCACACGGTCGTCAGACCTGTTTCAGAACTGTTAGACAATGAGACGCTCACAGTGTTTGCTGCGAATGACACACCCATTCCCTACATTGGTTGGATAGAAGTCAGCTTCAGACTAGGCAGTGATTTGTCTCCAACCAGTGAGCTGCAAGTTCCAATATTGGTATCCAGTGACCTGGCTGTGGCCAGTGATCCCATCATTGGCTACAATGTCATTGAAGCTATCGTGAACCAAGAAGAAGTAAAAACCAAAGGAGGAAGAAAACAGCTAGCACACTATGTGAGTAAAGCATTTGAAGTAACTGTACGCACTGCACATAATGTTGTCAAGCTTGTGCAGAACAGCAGTGAAGGCCCAGAGACAGGTGTGGTAAGGACCGGTGTAAGAAGAGTGCCTTTGTCAGCGAACCAAGTCACTACAGTTTATGTACGGGCACACGTTAGTTCACATGCCCGGGGCCAAGACATGCTCTTTCTACCTGATGGAGCTGACCCACCACCAGAGGGCATAATATTCAGTGATGTACTGGTGAAAATCCCAGACAGAAAAGTACCATATGTGCCCATCCCTGTGACTAACACTACAGACCACACCATTTATCTGGAGAGCCGTAAAGTGATTGGATACCTTGAACCAGTAAAGACTGTATACACAGCTGGCATCCAGACTAAAGTAAACGAGCTGACACAAGAGAACAAAAATGGTACAGAGCTAAAGTCACACAACCCAAGTAACACTCAGACACGAGAGAACCAACAGAGACCAAAGTCATGGGACCCACCAGTGGATCTCCAGCATCTGGATGAAAATCAGCGAGCGGCTGCGAGGAAGATGTTGCAAGAGGAATGTGAGGCATTTGCATATGACAGTGACGATGTTGGCTGCATACCATCTCTGAGGATGCATATAAGCCTCCATGACACAAATCCTGTGAAAAAGACTTACATGTCCATCCCAAAACCCCTGCACAACGAAGTGAAAGAGTATTTGCAAGACCTGCTTAACAAAGGCTGGATCACACCATCACGGTCCCCCTACTCATCACCTGTGGTGTGTGTCCGCAAGAAAGACGGCACTCTCCGCCTTTGTTGTGACTTTAGGGAGCTCAACCGCAAGTCAGTTCCAGACCGCCATCCAATCCCAAGGATCCAAGACATGTTGGATGCTCTGGGCGGGAGCTCCTGGTTTTCTGTGTTAGACCAGGGTAAGGCGTACCACCAGGGTTTCTTGGATGAAGAAAGCCGCCCCTTAACCGCCTTCATCACACCCTGGGGGCTCTATCAGTGGGTACGCATTCCCTTTGGCCTGAGCTCCGCACCCGCTGAGTTCCAGAGAAGCATGGAGCACTGTATGGCAGGCCTCAGAGACACTATCTGCCTCCCATACCTGGACGACAACCTGGTGCACAGCAGCAGCTTTGATGAACACTTGGAACATATCCGCCTTGTCCTCCAGCGTTACAGAGAGCATGGTGTTAAGCTGACCCCAAAGAAATGTGAACTGTTCAGGCGAAGTGTCAAGTTTCTGGGAAAGCTGGTAACAGGTGAAGGCTACACAATGGACCTGGCAGAGTTGGCCCCGGTGATGGCATTAAAGGAAAAGACACCTGCAACCATCGGAGAGGTACGTCAAATGCTTGGTTTCCTCTCTTATTACAGGCCTTTCATCCCCAACTTCTCCCGTGTAGCCCATCCACTCTACAGCCTGCTCAGCCCTCCATCTTCTGAGAACTCTGCTCCAGTCTCAGTCGACAAGTCCAAAAAGGAAGTGAAGAAAAGTAAAGGCCACTTACCATCACGGGCGCCCATTCAGTGGACGACCTCCCACCAAGAGACATTGAACCAGCTTGTAGATGCACTTACACGACCCCCCATTCTCGGGTACCCCGATTTCACAGAGCCTTTTGTGTTACATTGTGATGCATCACAGGTTGGGCTAGGTGCTGTTTTGTATCAGCGGCAGCAAGGCAAGATGAGAGTCATAGCATATGGCTCCCGCACCCTGAGTCCAGCAGAGAAAAAGTACCACCTGCACTCCGGCAAATTAGAGTTTTTGGCTATGAAGTGGGCGATTTGTGAACGTTTCCGGGATTATCTGTACCATGCCCCATCGTTCGTGGTGTACACTGATAATAACCCACTAACATATGTGCTCACTACTGCAAAGCTTAACGCCACAGGTCACAGATGGGTCGCAGAGCTGGCCAGCTACAACTTCAACATCCGCTACCGTCCAGGCAAGACCAACGCAGATGCTGATGGGTTGTCGCGAATGCCGCTGGACATTGACAGCTACATGAAGAGCTGTACAGCTGAAGTTGGACAGGAAGCCATAAGCGCATCAATGGAGTCTGTAACGGTGGAGGAGAGAGACCCTTGCCAAGGCGTTGGAGTTATCCAGGTGAGTGCTCTGAAATTAATCAACGATTCTGACACTACCCAGTCTTTTACACCAGACCAGATACGCAGAGTCCAGGAAGCAGATGAAGTTCTGGCAAGAGTGCTCTGGTATAAGTCGCTGGGTAGAAGACCAAGTAGAACTGAGGTGAAGTCAGAGCATCCTGCAGTAGCTGCACTACTCAAGCAGTGGTTGAAGCTTCACGTCGACCAGAATGGTGTCCTGCGTCGCCAAACATCACGCCGAGAGCAGCTACTGGTCCCTAAAGCCTATCGTCCCCTGGTTTTTAAAGAACTCCACCAAGACATGGGCCACTTAGGGGTGGAAAGAACGCTCGACCTGATTCGAGACAGGTTCTACTGGCCGCAGATGGCGAAAGAGGTTGAACACTTTGTTACAGAAGAATGTGAGTGTCTTAAGAAGAAGAAACCGAGTAAGCAGACCCGTGCACCTTTGTCCTCAATCCAGTCCACTTACCCATTCCAGCTGGTGTCCATAGACTTCCTTCACCTGGAAAGGTGTAAGCAGGGCTACGAGTATATACTTGTTATCATGGATCACTTCACGAGGTTTGCCCAAGCCTATGCAACGAAGAACAAAGCAGCTAAAACAGTCGCTGACAAGCTCTTCAATGACTTTGCACTCAAGTTTGGCTTCCCGACCAGACTACACCACGACATGGGCAAGGAGTTTGAAAACAAACTCATGGCAAGACTGAAAGAACTCTCTGGTATCCAGGGCTCCCACACGACACCCTATCACCCACAGGGTAATGGACAGGTGGAGAGATTCAACCGCACCCTGCTGTCCATGTTGCGGACCCTGGAGGACAAGGAGAAGGATGATTGGAAAGAGTCGCTAGCTAAAGTCGTCCACGCGTACAACTGTACGAAGAATGAGGCAACAGGCTACGCCCCATATTACCTCATCTTCGGACGTTCCCCACGCCTGCCCATCGACTTGCTCTTCAACCTGAAAAGGGATGAAGCTCATGTGGACTATGATGACTATGTTAGCTGCTGGAAAAAGAGAATGCAGGAGGCGTACACAGTGGCTTCTCAAACTGCTACCAAGGAAGCTGCTCGAGGCAAAGCGTACTACGACAAGAAAGTTAAAGGGAGAGATCTTCAGCCTGGGGATAGAGTGCTCCTCCGAAATCTCACTCCTCGAGGTGGACCCGCAAAGATCCAGTCCTTTTGGGAGAACCAAGTCTACAAAGTGAAGGAGAGGAAAGCAGATGACAGTCCAGTGTATGTGATCAGCCCTGCAAATGGCCAAGGCAGAGATAAAGTGGTGCACAGAAATCTCCTACTGCCCTGTGACTTCCTACCAAGTGAGAAGCCATCAACACAGACTGTTCAGCCCCAAAAAGACTCTCCGACTGTGACAAGGAAGAAGTTCAGACCTCCGCGTAGACAGCAGCAGCCAGGGAATGGCGACACATCGGATGATGACGACAGTGGCACCTTCCAGTGGTACCTCAGGCCGGTTCCAGGGAGACGACAGAGGCAGACTCCGCTTAACCCTTTGGCAGAGTCCTTCCAGCCTCATCTGAGTCTCCACTGTCAAGAAGAGGATTTGCCACTACAGAGCGAAGAGGATTTGCCACTACAGAGCGAAGAGGATTTGCCACTACAGAGCGAAGAGGATTTGCCACTACAGAGCGAAGAGGATTTGCCACTACAAACTGAAGACACTGGGCCTGGGCAGATCCAAGGCCCTGACCCTGACAATGACAGGCCACTGAGTGGTGATGCTATGACTGACATTCTAGCTGCAACTGGTGGTGAGACTGACTCTGTGAGGCAGCGACCTCAAAGACAAAGACAGCAACCAACGGTACTGAGCTATGACACTTTAGGTCAGCCAACTTTGGTTCAGAGGAACTGTACAGTGACTATGGCTCAGGTTATTGACTGTAATGGCTTCTGGAGACCATGGGCTGTGGGAGTGTGTTAAAGCTATGGTTGAATAGATTATGCACACAGAAATGTCAGGTGACATTTAATTTTGTGGGGGAGAGTGTGGCACAATGTTAAAGACAGAGACATGAAAATATTAGCCCCCCCCATTTTATTTGATGCTCAGAGACATTTTCTTTTAGTAAGGCCACTGCAATGTAAGTTTTACTGTTGTATAAGTTCCGCCAGCAGAGGGCGCTCGGTCCTGTACGCATCGGTAGCTGACGCTACACTAGAAGAAGTAGTGTCAGTGGTGAAGAGGCAGCGTACGGCCTGCGCGCCAAAGAGAACTGATTGTCTTATTTTTCTGTTTTTACAGGTAAGCTGGGTGGTTGATAATATAAACAGATGTTATAAAAGTGACAGACAGCAGTGGCGATTAATGGTAAATGTCTTGTTTGTGGCGAATGTTAAGCTAAAGAGCTAATTTCCAAGTTGGTCCAGTTGTTAGCCTGTGCCGATCCAAGTGTTAGACTGTACCGAAACTCTGTGAGCTCGGTGCAGGTATTTTTGGGTTAAAGCCACAAGATGTATATTTTGCACAATAAGAGAAAATGTGAATTGCTTTATGTTTAGTTCATGAAGAGTGAATGCTATAGAAATATGTTAAGAAAAACATTTATTTGAAAGAGATCTAGTTTATTAAATACAGTTAAGAAGACAGGTTCATAAATAGATTAAAACAGTAGTAAAAACAAGATAAAACTGTAATGAGTTCACTATGTTATTCATGTGTATAGTAAAATGTATTTGTGTGATTTAACCAGTTTACAAAGGTGGTGCATGTGAAACTGTATAAGTTACTTGTATAAAGTAATGTCAACTATACTAGAAGAAGTAGTGTCAGTGGTGAAGAGGCAGCGTACGGCCTGCGCGCCAAAGAGAACTGATTGTCTTATTTTTCTGTTTTTACAGAGAGAGAGAGAGAGAGTTTTCTGTAAAAATAAATATGTTGCACGGGAGATGAGTTGGCCCATCATTTCAGCAGTGTAACATATGAATAAAATGACAATAAAAGATGAAGATAAACAAAACATGTAAATGACTCATAACTCCTCTGTGTGGTACTTGTAGTAATTATGTGTTGAGAGATTGAAGCAACAGCTCAACATGCAAGTTTTTCATGTGTTTCATCCACAGGAAGTGATGTCATCATTTAGTTTAAATGTACTGCTGGTGTCAAAGTTCATGAAGCAACAACAAAACCAGTGATGAAGTTTTTATTTGTTGTAACTTTGTTTTACTGAGGGTGATCGTGGCTCAGGAGTTGGGAGTTCACCTTGTAATCTGAAGGTTGCTGGTTTGAGCCCCGGCTTGGACAGTCTCAGTCGTTGTGTCCTTGGGCAAGACACTTCGTTTTTTTTGAGGAAGTAACAAATACTTGCAATGAACGACATGTTATTGAGTAATTTATGACTCTATTTCAAAGCTCTGAAGCCAAACTCAGCAGCTGATGTGAGTCAGTTACTTTATGTAAATGATTTCAGTTCATTCCAGCATTTAAACTCTGTGCAGTCGTATTTCTGTTCAGCTCCAACAGGACAAACAGGAAGAATTAGCAAATAACTTTTCACACAACTCTGGGTTTGAAGATGCTGACAGATTTCACTCACGTCACTCACAGGTTTATATTTGTCTGCAGGAAGTGATGTCATTTTGTCAAATCTATATGCACTGTGGGAGTGAACTGTGAATAGTCACAGTGAAGAAACATGAACATGTAACAGTAAAAGCAACAAAATGTGTTTTTGTCTTTCAAAGAAAAATTCATTGACTTGATCAACAAGTTTGTATTTTCAAATAATAACTGAAAGTATCAGGTGGAGTTTTTACTTTGATATTACAGGTTATTTTGAGGACGTAACAAACACTTGTAAGAAACCATCTTTGAAAGGACGAATCCTAAAGCCAAAGTGAGCAGCAACATGTCCATGAATGTCTCACTGTGATGGTTTCTTCTGTCCATAATGGCCACAAACACATCCATGAAATCATGAATAAAAGCAGTTTGAATGGAAGAAGCGTCCATGAAAGTGACTCATAGCTGACTCTGATCATCATGTTTAACAACAGAAACATGTTGAAGAAGGAGAGTGACAGAAAGAACAAGTGAATGTACTCACAAAGGAAGAAGCAGCAGATCAGAGTGTGACGGACTTTCATGATGAGGCTCTGATGGTTCACTGCTGCCTCTCTTCTTCTTCACTGGAAACCAGGAACTTGTGACGCCTCACTTCTCTGACTGAAGGAGTCCCTCCTCCAAACACCACAGCACCTCTACACTCCTCCCCTCTGCATCCGTCTGTGAGTCTGCTGCAGGGCCTCAGGCTTCCTCCTTATATTTATAGTATTATGTGCAAAGTGCTGCAGGAAATACAATGATGACACTTGACTCTGTTAAATTCAGCACAGTGACCAAAACCTCCAACAATGATCATCATTCATCATGAAATCATTTCTCTTTCTGTATCTGAAGAACTTTAGTTTGGGATCATTTAGAAAAACAGTTTGGGTCAAATGTTAGAAAAGAGTCAGACTTTCTTTCTTCTCACAGTTTGTTTAACAGTTTCAAATCTTTGAACATTTAAATACATCTATGAACAGAATATGAAAGAACAACAGTTCTGATATTATATCAAACATTTCAATCACCTTGTGGTTCAAAGTGGTATTACATGACAGCACAGCCTCGTGTAATACCACTTTGAACCACAAGGTGACGCACGAGTCAGTGTAGCATCCAGTATGTCCTCAGTCCGACATGAGACATCCCAACATTATTCCAGTTAGCTCAATATTCCAGTTCCAGGAATGCAGGAATGTTATTGTCACACTCAGCCAACTGATCCTCCTGAGACCCAGAAAAAACATCTTTTGACAGAGTAAAGTTTAATATTAAACAAATTAAATAAATAAATCAGCTGTAATCTGATATTTGTGACCTACCGGAGACTGAGAGAGAGCAACTTATGTGTTTGGAAACATTTGAAGTGTTGCTGAATTCCAGTGTAAGGCTGAGGGTTTATCCTCGTCAGTGTTCGCATTATGTTCCACGGTTGATGTACCTGATGTTTGTTCCAGAACCACGCCCACTGTTACACACTCTGAATGAGGCAATAAAGGGAATCATCTTCCTATTGCTGCCTGGCTTCATTCTGTTAAAGACTTTATTCTTTCCCCCTGAAAGGAGACCTCACTGTGATGGTTACTTTGATGGATTTTCTAATCTTATTGTTTATTCTTGTCTCATTTCCCCTCATGCATTGGTTTGTATTAATCCATCCGCTATAATAAACACTTTCAGTTAATATTATGTCTCCACGCTTTTTTGTCTGCATTCGGGTCCTCTATTCTCCACTCCACACAGTCTGCATCTGCTGACTGTGACACATGTCATAAGTGCTTGTTTTGCTTGTATTGAAACAACACGTGTGTCATTTTTACTGAATATGATTTCAAATTTATTCATTTTAAAAGTGATAAAGTTCATGGAGCTGAATTTCTCTTTAGGGTCAGTGAAGGCTAACATAACAAAGAAAATAAGACAGTACACGAATCAAACCAAAAATAAAACATCATAACTTCCTAAACTAAATGAAAAAGGATAAGCCTCCAAATTCCAAGAGACACAGTCAGCACCACAGACAGGAAACTGCACAGACTGAGGATGAATTCACAGCAGATTCATCCAGTCTGTGTACAAACTGTGTCTTTGATGCACTGAAACAAACCCAGGTGTGAATCCAGAGAGTCTCATGTGTGATGTGTGAGTGTAGAGTAGGTCTGGTCCTGGTCCCTGCCGGCTGGATCGAGGCTCTGGTAGGTCGAGTCTTCACGTGTAGAACCTGGAGTACAGTTCTCGTAGTGGACGTCCTGAAACAGAGACAAACTGTCTTCTTCACATAAAAAGAAGAGACTCTGACTTGGTTAAATCATTTGTGCTAGAAAGAAAGTCACCTCCATGTTTGTGCCCTCTGAGTTTCCTCTGGTCCTCAAACCTGTGGAACAAACAAAGGATGTTCCTCTGTTAGAGGGAACAATCATTCAGTGCACGTGACAAAGAAATACGAGAGATCATTCATAATTATTATTTTTTTGGTTATGAGCAGTCTGACATCTGGATTTTTATAAATCTATCAATTTATTTATTGTTCACTCTATCAGCTCAGTAGTAAAAAGCATAGACTGTATGTTAAAGATGGAATAATCTGCTGTAATGTCAGCTGTTGCTTTGTGCACTCCTGTTTTAAAAGGCTCAGTTCAGCATGTTGGCTGCAGCAGGAAAGAGTTTACTGAGGTCACAGTGAGCAGTCAGCTCATAGATACTGTACAAGCAGATATAACCAGGTCACTGTTTCAATCGGAGGCTCATTTAGTCGTCTGTGGTGAACGCCTGTGTTTTGTTCAATGAGCCTGAACGTCAGATCCTGTTTGTCTTCCTGTTTTCTCCTGATGTTTCTTTGACCTTGAAGTTTCCCAGATATGTACTGATACTTTTGATCCACTTCTTCACATCTCTGCTTTACTAAGACCTGAGTCAATATCTTATTTTAAACTCATGAAAACTGTGCACAGTCTCCTCTTCTACAGGAAAAGACAAATACCTGATGCATTCTTAAAGGGATTTTTCATTTTTGTATTTTTTGTGCTTACTTCAAGACATACTTAGAAAACAGGAAATACTTTGTATCAATAGGTAACTTCACATCTGAGCAGACAAGTATCACATGTGGAGTTCCCCAAGGTTCCATCTTGGGACCCCTTCTGTTTAACATCTACATGCTCCCACTGGCACAGATTATAAAGAACAACAAAATAAACTATCACAGCTATGCAGATGACACACAAATATATATCACAATGTCACCAGGAGACCGAGGCCCTGTACAGGCTCTTGGTAAATGCATTGAGGAAATCAATGACTGGTTGTGCCACAATTTTCTCCAGCTAAACAAAAACAAACTGAAGTAATAGTCTTTGGCGCCAAAGAAAAACGATTACAGGTCACCAGAGAACTGCAATCTATACACCTAAAAACCACCAACCAGGAGAGACATTTGGGTGTAGTGATGGATGCAGACCTAAACTTAGAAAAACACATTAAGACAATAACAAAGTCAGCTTACTATCACCTCAAGAATATTTCAAGGATAAAAGATCTGATGTCTCAACAGGACCTGGAAAAACTAGTCCATGCATTCATCTTTAGTAGGCTTGACTACTGTAACAGCATCTTTACAGGTCTACCTAAAAAATCAGTCAGACAACTACAGCTCATTCAGAACTCTGCTGCTCGAGTCCTCACTAAGACCAAAAAAGTGGACCACATCAGTCCAGCTCTGAGGTCTTTACACTGGCTGCCTGTCCGTCAGAGGATAGACTTTAAAGTTCTGATGCTGGCCTATAAAGCTCTGAATGGTTTAGGACCAAAATACATCAGTGACCTCCTGACCCAGTATGAACCTTCCAGATCCCTCAGGTCATCTGGATCCGGTCTTTTATCAGTTCCCAGAGTCAGAACCAGACACGGAGAAGCTGCATTCAGCTTTTATGCTCCTTATATCTGGAACAAACTCCCAGAAAGCCTCAGATCAGCTGAAACACTCAGTTTATTTAAATCCAGGTTGAAGACTCACCTGTTCTCAGCTGCATTTGAATAAAGCACCAAATCCACACTTTAAGCTTAAATTTCAAAACTTACATTTTAACTACTGATTTTATCTACTGTCCTGATTTTATCTACTTTTTAATCAATTTTAAATCATGCTTTGTGCTGTACATCAGTTCAGCAGATCTGCCTGAGAAATATTCTGCTCTCGTTTTTTCTCTCTCTTCCTCTGTCACCTGGGCGGAGTTCATCCTGGGCTCCCGCCTTTGACTCATATTACTGCTCTTGGCTATACTGTTGCTTGACTTGTGCCAGTGAAGTCCTGGTGAGGAAACTACTAATCTGGTTGCCTTGGTTTTTGCTTCTTGTGTTAACGTCATTCCCCTGTGTACGGACACTCGGGACCTGTCCTTGGTCCTTACAGAGATTCTGGTGTGAGTGAGAGTGTTCCCCTGCTTTTCCCTGTGGACTCCCTGGAGCCCTGATCCCCGCACTCTTGTATAGCACTTTGTCACTGTCGCACATTTCACCTGGTGTTGGTGAATCAAGCCTCTGTTCTTCCTTTGAGCAGAGGAGTCCTGTGTTTGAGTCCCTCCAGTTACCGTAACAATAAATATAAAAAAATAACAGAGTCAGTTACGCACTGAGTCAAAAGCCTGTTAATAAAAATGAGTTTTTAGCCTGGATTTAAAGACCAACACTGAAGCACATGGCATAGTAGCAGAGTACAGTTCAAAGCTTCGGGGCCACGATGGAGAACGCTCGGTCTCCTCTGAGAGCAACAGTTGAGCAGCTGACTGGAGTGAACGAGGAGAGAACGAGCAGATCTGACAAATATACAGGCACCAGACCATGTAAGGATTTAAAAACCAGTAAAGGGATTTAAAATTAGATCCTAAATTCAACTGGAAGCCAGTGTAAGGAGGCCAGAACCAGAGTAATATCCAGCTTAACTTTTACCAGATAAAACCGTACCACAGCATTTTGCACCAGTAAATGAAGAGCGGTCCCTTAATATTTCTTTGCATTTAAATCAATAATTTAACGAAGCAGTGAATCGTGTCCTTCCTCCTGAATGCTCCACCTCTCACCAAGCCAATCAGAGTACTGAGCAGTCAGAACGGAAACAGAGAAGGACTCAGTCCTCCTGAAATCGCCCTCAGTGCAGCCGAACGTCCATCAGTCTCTCCACTGTCCTCAAACCAAAGCGTGCAGACGAGTCACAAAGAACAAGTCAGGGAAAATATTTTTATGTTTCCCTGCAGCTTTGACAAGTGACGTAAAATTAGTTTCAGTGTTTGATCATAAATGGAAAGTTGTGTTTTTGCTTTGTCTTTGTTGTCCTACCTCTGTCGCTCTTCCTCTTAATGCAGATTATTAGAACAGCCAGTGATGACAGGACGATGATGATGATGAGTGGAGTGATGATCACATGCAGCAGCACACCTGTGACAGCAGAAAAACGATGTTTCAGTCTGATTTGCTGATTGATGATTGGCTCCCTGTTTGCTTTGTGAATCACTGAATCATCCTAAACTAACAGACGAGTGTCTGCAACGAGCATCCAGCATTTCTCTGCATGTGGAAACATGAGTTCCAACTCGTGTTTACTGAAGGTTGAAAGAGGGGAAGTTGTTCCACTGATGACCATCAAAGGAAAAGCCTAGAATGTCACGAATAACCAGAAAAAAGAGCAGAAAAAAAGGTTCTGCAGCAACAACAGTTCATAGAAAGTTAATGGAGTGAGTTCATCATATGTAAATATTTGACTACCAGAATAAATACTGTTCACTCTTTCTGGTCGTTACACCAGCTGTAGTTTGAGTTACTAAGTCTTTAGAGTAGATCATGTAAGATATTTTTGTAAAATATTTTGTAACAACATTTATGTTGTAATCTGCCTTTTCTTGTGTTTGTGATGGAGAACATCATGTGCATGTTTGACTGGATGGTGACATTCGTACAACAAACTCATAACTGTGCTCAGGGCCTAAAATATGAACTCTGATTATTCAAAAGTTCCATCTCTTGAACCAGTAGGCAGATGTACCTGCAGATGTTTCCTCAGACTGCTCAGTGGTGAGTGAAGGTGAGGAGGCTGATTGGACGACTGCTGAAGAAGGTCAGAGAGTGAAGTTTGTATTAGATGTGGTTGTGAAATGTTATTGTTTAAAACTTTGCTCATTTTCATACACAAGGTGTAAAATAATCCATAATCCACTGTGGCAAAGTAAGACATGTCTGAGTGGAATTAGAATATTTTGGAAAACTTTGAAGAAAACCATCCTTCTGTTTCAAAACTGTATTTTCTTTTTCTTTTTTTCAGTGATCAATATCAAAATAACTATCAGTAGCTAAATATAACACGGCCTTTAGACAAAACATCATTGCTGTCAGTAAGAAATAGAAATCTTCGAGTCCACAAAGACGTAAAAAATGGAGTCATGTCACTAAAAACTCACCATCTGTGACGTTGATCTCAAAGTCTCTGAATGAACCTTGACCAGCAGCTGGATTCAGAGAACATCTGTACCGTCCTGAGTCAGACTCAGTCAGCTGTGTGATCGTCACATACAGAATTCCTCCTTCTTTATATTTCTCCTCTGAAGTTCCTCTAAATCCAATTCTGTATCTGTCTTTGAAATCATCTTCACCATCTGTTTGAAGAAGAACCTCATGCTCTCCACATTCTCCTCTGCAGAGGTACTTATGTCCTCCAGCCTGATTAAAGGAACATCCGACTGTGAGAGAGCTTCCAGTTTCTTTATCAAAGTGTTTCAGCTGATCATCGTTTCCATCCAGCAGTGCTGTTAAAGAGACAAACGATCAGTAGTTACTATCTGTGCTGAAGATGATGCAGTCTGATCACAATAACTCCAGTTTGACCCACAGTTACACTGGGAGCTGCCCAGTTCAACCAGTCTGTGGCTGGAACAGTGAGTTCAACAGTGATTTGAAGTGAATTGTTCAGCTTCAGCCCGACCTCCTCGTGCCATCATCACAACATCATCATAAAACAGTGACACACGCAGACACTCTGCTAGTGTCACTCTGGAGGTTTTACTGTGTTTACTGTACAAAGCAGGATTTAATCTTGTCCACGTAACTTCAGGGTTAATCGTGTTTTTTAATATGAAGCTGGTTCACTTATTACCCGTTTACATCACTGTGCTAATATATATGCTAAGCTAATCTGCTCCAGAGTTATGTTCCAGATCACAGATCACCAGGAAACCACAACCTACTGTCCAATCAGATCTCTGGAACCGAGACCTCTGAGAGCAGATGGTGGTGTTTAATGTCTTTGCTTCTCCTTGTTGATGCCTGAAGGAATATTAATTATTAAATACAAATTTATTCCCTGATTCTTTTTTCTACTGCAGTTTTATTGTTTCATAATCAAAGTATCTGATCCTAAAACAAGCAGCTGTTCGATGACCTCACATCAGATTTGCACACAACTCTAACAAGAGGTGCATTTGAAAGAGTAAAAACTAAAACTTTCTTTTAAACATGAATTTAATGAAATGCTGATTATGATCCATCAGATTCTCTGTGTTTTAATGAGCTGAGACACTGATCACTTCAAAAACCTAAACTTTATTAGTCCAGTAGCTCGTTCACAGTCTTACTGATGGCAGCGTTCATTCAGGCCTTTAACACAGTTTACTTTAGTCTGTATTACTGTGTGTGTTTAACCTCTTTATAGTTTTATCTTCCTTCTTAAAATCAGCTGCTCTGATGTCTCCATGTTTCTGATTGGTCAGATGTTGCTCCCGCCTCTTTCATGTGAACACACGGGCAACGAAGGGGTTAACTTAGCGAGCTGGTGAAAAGCTTCATGCTAATGCTGATGTCAGGTTCAGTGAGTCCACACAGGACTGTGGTTTAGGAAACTCAGGCTTTAACCCTGAATGCTTCAGTTCCTGTGCAGGTGATCAGAGGAATCAAAAACCCAACATCATCACTGGAACATGAACCAGGACTCACTGTGCCAACAGAGCAGAGCCTCAAATTTAATCCAGCAACATGAGAATAGTGTGAGGTTAAGAACGCCTCAGTGAATCCTGTGCAATACAAACATGGATCAAACAGATAAATTCTAATTTACACACAAACCTTTGATTTCCATTTTCAGACTCAGAAACTGAACACAGTTTAGTTCATGCTCATGACGTCCAGCTCAACCACAGAAAGCAGATCAGCTGATCACTTAGACGAGACCTCAGATATCATATTAGCCGATCTCATATAGAGCTGTTAGTGTCTCCTGCCCACAACCCTCCACCACAGCGTCTGATGAAATAAATGTGTCTGTCTGCTCTGTTCTGTGCAGCACGATTCACTCACATCATCCTGACATGATGGAGATTATGGCACGAATGTTCTTTTCCATAGTTTATATACAAGACTAGAGTTAAAGAAACAGTTCAGTAAAGAGGAGTTTGTTCAGAGAGTCACTGCCTGTGAAAACTGATAAAAAGTTTAAGTAAAAAACTCAGTTTCACAAAACTTTTCTTCAGACTTTCAGAGACAAAGCAGAGAAATCAACATTTCCACAGTTTAGACTGAAACTCACCTTCAGCAACAACAACTTCAAACTGTTGGTATGAAACTGATGATGGAGATTCAGCCACAGCACAGCTGTACTGTCCAGCATCAGACATGATCAGCTGTGTGATGTTCACAGACAAAGCAGGAGCAAAATTTTCAATTATATATTCAGTGCTGTATCTTTGACGTTGATGCTTCTCATCTGTTGTATTAATAAGAATGTTTTCTCCTTCACATTCTCCTCTGCAGAATATTTTCCATGTTCCAGCAGAAAACCTGAATTCAGCTGTAAGATTTCCTCCAACGACTCCAAATGAAATGTTTTTGTTGTTGTTGACTTCAGGGTTTCCCTCCTGCAGAGCTGTTGGAAACATGAACCATCAACAGTTACTGTTTGTACTTCCTGTAAGAAGCTGCAGTCTGATCACAGCATCCACACACAGACACACTGAGACTAAAGTCTGAATGTGAAACACTGAGAGCTCAGAGTTTAAACATCATCTTCTGTTTCACTTTTCTCTCCTCATTGATCAGAACAAAGATCCACATTCAGTCCTGTTAGAGCTCTGACACTAAACTGTTTGTGATCAAGAGGAAACTAAAAGTTTAACATCACTGAGTTATTCACACTTTGGTTTTAGGCGATGACTCACAGTTTATATTTGGCTGCAGGATGTGAGGCAGTTTATTCTGTTTCATCTGAGTTATCAGGAACAAAGTGTTTGCAGGCAGATTTTCTTAGTTTAGTCAGATTAAAGTTCAGCCAAGTCGATAAACTCTGAAGGCAGCAGGCTGAGTTTGTTCCCTTTATTTTACTGAGGAAGTAACAAACACTTGTAATGAGCTGTGCTTGAAACGATGGTTTCACATGTTATCAAGTCCTGAAGTGAGCAGCAACATGTCCATGAATGTCTCACTGTGATGGTTTCTTCTGTCCATACTGGCCACAAACACATCCATGAAATCATGAATAAAAGCAGTTTGAATGGAAGAAGCGTCCATGAAAGTGACTCATAGCTGACTCTGATCATCATGTTTAACAACAGAAACATGTTGAAGAAGGAGAGTGACAGAAAGAACAAGTGAATGTACTCACAAAGGAAGAAGAAGCAGATCAGAGTGTGACGGACTTTCATGATGAGGCTCTGATGGTTCACTGCTGCCTCTCTTCTTCTTCACTGGAAACCAGGAACTTGTGACGCCTCACTTCTCTGACTGAAGGAGTCCCTCCTCCAAACACCACAGCACCTCTACACTCCTCCCCTCTGCATCCGTCTGTGAGTCTGCTGCAGGGCTTCCTGCTCATTCATGCACCTTTACATTTACATTTATCCCTGAAACCAGAATTCACATCACTAATGTAAAATGTGATGATGTGTCCAGCTGATTCTTCCACCTCAGCTAAAATTCATTTAGTCTTCTTCTAATATTAAAACTCTTAAATGATCATAAGTGTCATTGTTATTGTGCATATTGTTCTTGAGACTTCACAGCATTTCAGTACCTGCTGACTCTGAGGTTGTAAGTCTGTCCGACCTTCATTAAAGATGTAAGTTTTTCCATGAGATCTTTGGAATCTTGTGTTCATATTTTTATTAGATAATTCCTTATTTAATTAACTTAGTTTCATTTTGACTGGACATAATAATGAGACTTAAATATTACATCATAACTAACATGACATCCAGCACAAAGACCCAGGATAGAGGATCATTCTGGTCCATTTCAAAAAGTTGCATTGAGGCTGTTTTTTGTCTATAACAGCTGCAACAGCTCGACTTCCTGTTGATGCGATCTCACTGAGTCTGAGGTCAGCTCGTGGCAGAAAAGGAAGCTGAACGTCAACACTGACCAAGTTTGACAAACTTATTGCTCAACAGCACTGAGGGAACAGCTAATATCTGTGCTGTTGTTACATGGAGAATTATTTTATTCTCACAATAACAAAGAGGAAACATCTCCACTGACCATGAACTGACTTAACATTCAGAATCTGAGTTTCTTTGGTAAATATGAAGTTTAGTGTCTCGGGGTTGCTGTGGTTGCTCTCATTAATGCAGCTTTACTGTCCACTAATGTGCACCACAGGAAAA
Source organism: Aulonocara sp. 'chitande type north' Nkhata Bay (assembly GCF_057382095.1). Classification (NCBI taxonomy): domain Eukaryota; kingdom Metazoa; phylum Chordata; class Actinopteri; order Cichliformes; family Cichlidae; genus Aulonocara; species Aulonocara sp. 'chitande type north' Nkhata Bay. Next base: position 20,221,978 of record NC_141363.1, on the reverse strand, counting down.
GAATTTGAATTTCTTTTAATACAACTTTGTCCTGTTAAATATTACTTTTAAACGGTGGAGTGACTCGTTTCACAATAAAATGAAGGAAACATAACTTCGTAAACTGAGTTCTGCTAATTCACCCTGTGCAAAGCTGCGACGTCTGTAATGACGATGCACACTGAAAAGTTCCCCATTTTCCGTGCCTGTGCCACAAACTCTGAAGTTTAGGTAAGGTTTTTGGTAGTGTTTGCATATGTGCATGTCATTCTGTCTGTGAGCACGAGAGAAAGTTTTCAATGAATTCAGGTAAAAGTGTGTACAGTGGGGTCATGTTGAAAATCCATTGAAACTTCCACCGAGGTCTTCAAAGCCAAGGTCGCTGGCTTAGCTGAGCATGCGACCACATGCCGCACGGCTGAGGGCGGGGTTGGTTCAAATTGCCGCATGTCTCCTCTCTCTCCTGTGCTTTACTATCACTTTTCACTGTAGCTTTTAAAATAAAGCTGTAAAGGAGCAAAAAAAAAGCTACATGAAGATTTAAAATATCATGTCACGTCTGACCTCTGACCTCTCCTTCAAGGTCAGGATTGGTATATTAATCTGAACGTCAGAATGACAGGAATGCTGTTTAAAAATAAGGTTCCTTAATGTCATTGGTTGCATTAACATGCAGTCATATAGTGAATGATATTAGGGGATTCCCAATATCACATTAGTTTTGACCTTTGACCTCTTTTTCAAGGTCAGACAAGTTTAAACTTTCATGAGATCAAAGTTTTATGAAACATCTTTTATCTTTAAACTGTTCTTTGAGATTTTCTGCTTTTTGTTTGTGTAAGCGAGTGAATATTGATAATAATGTTTCCCACTTTAGTAAAGCAAGCATCCATTTAAAGTGTGAAGAGAGTTTTTAAAAAGTTAGTTTGTTTGGATGTATGTTAGTGAGTCATTTAATTGTATTGTCCGTGCTTTCTCTTTTGTTATCTGCATGTTGTGTGCACTTGAAGACGTTCATTTTATTGGTTTGTGTAGTTGCACAATGTGGTCAGCAGGGGGCAGTGTTTAACAGTTAACTGCAGTTTTCTCCTAAAATGCATTTTTGGCTCTTCCTGTTTTTCTTTTTGCTTCGATGAGACTGTCACGAAGAGGTGATTGTTTTTTAAGCAGTGTTGGTCAAGTTACTTGAAAAAAGTAATTAGCAATTAATTACTGATTACTTCTTCAAAAAAGTAATCCCATTACTTTACTGATTACTTATTTTCAAAAGTAATTAGTTACTTTTAAAAAACATGATACAACCTGAATACCTAATAAATAGACTTTTAGCCCAATTCTATTTTTTATACATAATCCATCATATAAAATGTCATCAATTAAAAAAAGTCTCTTTTAAAAATTGTTTTAATCGTTTAATTTCATTTACACTGCATTAATCAAAAATTAAATTATATACAACAGTCTTTGACTTGAAGAACATTTAAACCTATTTTCTGCACATTCCTGCACATAAAATAAAATAGTTGTTTGTGTTTAAACTCACTCTTTCAAATAGATGCAAGTAAAACAGCAGAAAATGAATAAAATCAAAGACTCAGCGAGTCCTGTCGCTCTTAAATCTACTGTCGCCTGTTTAGCAGGAGTGGGGTGGGTGGAGGTTTGTCCTGGTGCAGGTGTGACGCAGCGGTCATGTCACTGTCTGGGACTCCGGGGTTTCTCTGTGAGTTTCACATTCCTGTGGTAGCTACTTGGTGTTTGCTCAGACGTTTGGGGTTTTTTTCGCTGTAAAAAGAAGTTTTCTTCCCACGCACAGCGGACACTAATGTTTTTCTCACGTTTTATGGAATCAAACTCAAAGTAAGGTCAGTACTTCCACGCTTTAAACGCTGCACGCTCATACTCTCTCTGCACTCGATATATGATCCACTGTTGATCTGCACACAGCTGTTGTCACCAACGTCGCACTCGCGTACGTGATTGTGATGAGACACTCTCGCAAACAAAATCACGGTTTAGTAACGCAGTAACGCAGCGTGCTTATGGGAAAGTAACAGTAATCTAATTATCTTTTTTGCAATAGTAAACCCTTACTTTACTTGAAAAAAGTAATCTGATTACACTGTTGGTAAGAAATCTGTAAATATGCACATAACTTGTTGAAACACGTTGGTGTATTGCAGTGATAAAAAGTATTTTAACAAGATGATGTAAAGGACCTGCAGGACATTTTCTGCATGTAAGCTGCAACATCATCTGTCTGCTCCAATATCCTGAGTGAGATAGTGCTGTGGAAAGTACGTGTTTATAAAGTAATACATGTAACACTTGCGCACCTTTTAAACGAGGCTTGTGTAATTTAGCTCTTTGTATTTTGTTCTGTACAGTCAGAGGCCACTGCCGTACTTTTTACTTGTATTCTTTTATTTCTTTACTCCCTCGTATTGCTCTGGTGCTTTTTTCCCCCCATTATCCTTTATTCTGTTAATTTGCCACATTTCCTCTCATGCTGTTAAAGTTGGTTGTAATTTCTACTGTGAATGGAAGGAGAGGAGACTTTCTAGAGTTGTATGCATGGTTTAAGCTATGACTTCACAGTAAGTGGAGTTAAGTTAATATGATGTTGTACCACCAACACAGTGAGATCTGATTATTATGACTTCTCTGCTATCAGAACTCACCTGATGTACCCGATGACTTCACTGCTGTGACTATAGGGGGCGCTGTTCAGAGAGCCAAAGGCCTCGTCGGAAAAATACATCACAGTCCTGGAGTCGTCTTCATCCTGAAAAAGAAAACAGATCTGATCATCAGCTGTCACATTTTCAGCAATATTTCTGCTCATCAACACAAACTGGGTCAAAGAATTAGACGAGTAAAGAGTCCACGCAGGCGAGTAAGGCCTCAGTCACAAAGGCCTTACAGGAAGGAACGTGTCTGTAACAAAAACAATGGAGCCACTTTGCTGTGTTTTGTTGTCATTTATGGTTCTTTGTGTCTGTGTTCAGCTTCCTGTGTCGTAGAGTCACTCACAGGCCAGAGTATTCATTAAAGATACACTATAGTACTCTGACTATAATCGGCTCTGACGCTCAGACTTTAATGTTCACCGTCACAACTACAGTCCATCAGATGTAGAGAGGCGGACTTTGCAAAGTGGAGTGAGAGTTAGACTTATTTAGAATCATTTAAAAATCATCCAATTAGATTTTTGTTTCCATCCATCCGGTGAAAATTAACAATAGACTTGACAAACTTAGAAACAGAGTGTTGAGAGCAGTCTGCAGTGTGAGCTGTTGGCTCACAGGGATCACTGTACAGACACTGAGCTCATTATTAGAAACTTTGCTCGTGTTCAACATGAACATCCACCACTGGAACAGCAGATATATGACAGGAAATAAGGAACAGCTGAACAGCTCCACTCTGACAACATTTGATTAATGTCAGTAAAAACTCACCGTCTGTGACAGTGACCTCAAAGTCTCTGGATGAACCACTCAGGTAACATCTGTACCGTCCTGAGTCAGACTTGGTCAGCTGTGTGATGCTCACATACAGAACTCCTGAAGCATATCTAATGTTGTATCTGCCTCTCTGAGCTTTGACTTTACGGGTTTCAACAAGAATGTTTTCACCTCCTCTACATCTTTCTGTTTCCAGGTTGTTTAAAGGAACATCCGACTGTGAGAGAGCTTCCAGTTTCTTTATCGAAGTGTTTCAGCTGATCATTGTTTCCATCCAGCAGTGCTGTTAAAGAGACAAACGATCAACACTTACTATCAGTGCTGCAGAAGCCACTGATGCTGCTTCATAATCTCATAATCTGCACAGATTTTATTGGATTACACTATAGGCTTTATTATTCATTACTGAATAGTCAGCACAGTAAACAATTTGACAGTTTTATGAAGAACAAACTTCGACTTTTTTAAACCCTCAGCGGATGCCAGTAAAAACTCAAACTTTTCTTCAGAAACTAAAACTGTCAGAATTGATCATTTAAGATGGTCATTTATGCTTAGAAATATTTAATCATTTGTATGCTGATAAAAATCATATCCTTATTAGGTCTGATAAGACTCTGTGTGCACTTGTGTACCATGAGATGAGAAGAAGCAAACTTGATGTTATAATTTCCATTAAAGCTGCAGAGACCCGACTGTCTTGTTTGTTATCTCAAAGTGTAAGACTTCACACATGTTCCACTGAGACACGACCTATTGCAGGTTCCTGTTCTCATCGTTTAGTAAGACGTTTACTTCTGCTTGTCTGCATACAGTTTACGTTCATTGAACGGTCGTGTGTCTATGTGTAGTATGGCTGGAAACACACACACACACAGAATCCAGACACTGATGTTGTTCAGAGATGCCTGCTTAAGAATGTCACGTGTATTTGTAATTGCATATTCATGAACGATTGCTTGCTGACAATAAAGGAATCAGTTGAAGTTGGTTGAGTTCAGGTGAAGGATTCTTTTCCTCAACTTTGACTGACTTCCCTCGCGAGCCACAAACACAAAGAGCTCTGTCTTGTTCTGTTTTGTCGTGCAGTTTGTTGGTCTTGTGTTCCAGCGGGCTTTGAGCCTAGATAAACCCAACAGAAACTAAACATTTCCACAGCTGAAACAGAAACTCACCTTCAGCAACAACGATCACAAACTGTGTGAGTGAAGCTGATGATGAAGATCCAGCCAAACCACAGCTGTACTGTCCAGAGTCAGACTCAGTCAGCTTTGAGATGCTCACAGATAAACCATGAGAACCAGTCCATTCATATTCAATGCTGTATCTGCCTGTTTGAGCTCTGACATCAGTTGTATTAATGAGAATGTTTTCTCCTTCACATTCTTCTCTGCAGAACATCTTCCATGTTCCTGCAGAATTAAAGGCAAATCCAGCTTTCAAATCTCCTCCAATGACTCCATAGTGAAGAAACTGAGCATCGGTGACTTCAGGGTTTCCATCCTGCAGAGCTGTTGGAAACATGAACCATCAACAGTTACTGTTTGTACTTCCTGTAAGAAGCTGCAGTCTGATCGTTTGCAGACGAACCAAAAGTTACGAAAAATGTTTTTGTTTCATTTCAACAATTTACTGAAAATAGAAAACATAGAGGTGATTCTGATGAAGACTTTGCCTCGATACACATTGGCCCGCTTTGCTCGTTTAACTGCTTTAACCTTTGACAGAGTGCCTCAACAGTTTCACTTTTTCTTTAATGTTTTACACACACACACATCTATCTGCTCTCAGTAGAACTGATGTTAGTCAGTGTGTAGTTTCTGTAGCTACTGACTGAATATGAATAAGTTAACTGACCTCCCTACAGACACACACACACATATACACAGACACACACACACACATTCAGCCTCGTCCGTCACTGGTCGAGTGAGCCCTCAACTAGTTGTGGTTAAACCAGCAGCAGCTTGAATTTTGTTATTCCTCTATTGTTGGTATTATGGGATGGATGCTTAGCTATGAAAAATGCATTGGAAGAAATTTTACTGAAAAAAAATTAGAAGATGAAACCATTACTTTAGTTACTCATAACACTTTGTTTTACGTATGACATAAGTAGTAAATCTCCACACTTCTCTACACGTGATGATAGAAAAACCTGACGTAAGGGCGATCAAATTAAAGGAAAGAGAGAGAAACAGAGGAAGATTATAATAAAAAGTCCTAAATCGACTTCCGGTAATGGCGGCAAAGTGAGGAGACCCGTGCTTCGCGTGCTCAGTTGTTTTTTCTTCTTTAAATACTCTCTATAAGTCCAAATAGAACTTACGTTTAATATAGCTAGCTTGGGATCATAAGAGAACGCTATCATGCCTAAAAAATTGAACAAAGACAAACAAAAAACTACGTTTGAGGCACAAGATGAAAGCGGGGTGGAGGAAGGGCAGATGGACGCTATGCATGAACACGAACAAGAAAAACAACCGGCAAATTCAGATATGCCTTCTACCTTGGACTTATTAAACGCTATTCGTTTGTTCAAGCAAGAGTTCCATACTGAAATGGGCGGAATTATGTCAGCAATAGGAGCTGTTCAAGTTGATATACAAAAATGTGGAGGGCGAATTGACGAGGCTGAAAAAAGAATCTCTAATGCGGAGGACGAAATCACCTTATTGAAAAATGATATGGAAAGTCTTGAAAGACAGGCTAAATTTCTTTCCAAAAAGGTGGAGGACTTGGAAGGAAGAAGTCGGCGTAATAATATTCGGATCCTCGGCATTCCTGAAAAAGAAGAAGGTACAGATCCACGATCTTTCATGGAGAAGTTTATATCGGATACTTTGAAAATTCCCCCTCCTGTCTTGGAGAGAGCGCATAGGATAAATACAAGGCAAAGCTCCATTGCAAACCGATCGAGAGCCTTTATAATTAAGTGCTTAAGCTACAGAGATCGAGAAGGCATTATGAAAGCCGCTAGGACAATAAAGGAATTGTCGTATAAGGACAACAAGATAGCCTTTCTGCCGGACCTACCTGCAGAGACATATAGACAACAGCGCCAGTATGATGGTGTGAGGAAGAAGCTGCGGGAGATTGGATTATGGAAACACAGGATCATTTACCCGGCGAGGTTGCTTTTGACCAACGAGGAACGTACGCAGGTATTCGATACTCCAGCGGACGTGGACGTCTACATTAAGAGCCTTGAACAAGCACAAAATGCCTGATAAGGCATATGATGGTAGATCAATAACTCTGCTCTAACTATATTTACGCACTCTAATGAAAAGAACAATTTACTATATTGCCAAAGGATTACTACATAATGCTGGGCTAGACATTGGCTATTTTGTTTTCTTAATAAGAGTTACTAGTAATTTCACTTATTGTGTTAAATGTGGGAGAGTTAAAACTTGATAAGGTGGATTTATTTCTATTGTCAATATGTATATATATTTTTTTCTTTTTTTTTTCTCTTTTTCTTTTTTTTATGTAACAACTGTTGCTAAACGCGGGTAATTAGTTCCTCGGCCTAGAGTGGTCATGTTTCAAGAAGAGAACGGAAGTATTTTTGGGGTTAAGGGATACCTGTATGTTCGTATTCAGGCTGGGGGGTGGGAAGGGTTGCTCTCTCAAATCGATAAATGCTCAACATGGTATAATATCTTTCCTTTTTTTTTTTTCTCTGTGTATATATATGTGTGTATTTAGTTAATAGTATAGGTTAATATAAGTAAATATACATGACAGAAGTCTTGATTGACTGTGCTTCTTGGAATTGTAGAGGTTTGCGCACGTTAGTAAAAATAAAACAAGTCACTAGTAGGATTAAGAATTTAAAGGCCAAAATAGTGTTTCTACAAGAAACTCATATGCTAGATAGTGAGACAAATAGAATGAAACGTAGATGGCCAGGTCAAATATTTTCAGCGCCCTACTCCTCCAATTCCAGGGGCGTCATGATAATGATTCATAAATCTATACCTTTTCATGTTGAGCACGTGATTAAGGATAGCAATGGACGTTTTCTAATAATACAAGGTAATCTACTCTCCACTAGACTAAATTTAATTAATATTTATGGCCCAAATGAAGATAATCCAAACTTTTATAGCAATTTATTTCTTAAAATCTCAGACTTACAAGGTAAATGTATAATTGCTGGGGACTTAAATTGTGCTCTGAATCCACAGAAGGATAAATCCTCAGGCATGGATAATACTCACAATAGAACACGAAAGGTGATCAAACAATTCATGAAGGAGTTAAATTTAAGTGATATATGGCGAGAGCAAAATCCAACCAAGTTGCAATATTCTTGCTGGTCAGGTACACATAAAGCGTACTCTAGAATAGATTACTTCTTGGTATCAACTGAGTTGGTTCATTTTATAAAAGATTGCCAGTATAAGGAAATAGTAATTTCAGACCATGCAGCCGTTACTTTGACTTTCATAGAACCAAAACTGATCAAGACTCGATTTGAATGGAGGTTTCAACTGAAGTGGATGCAGGATAAACAGTTTCTTGATTATTTAGGTAAGCAAATTAATGAATACTTTGAATATAACTCAGATCAAACATCGGCAAGTGTAAGATGGGAAGCCTTTAAAGCATACTTAAGAGGGCAAATTATAAGCTATACTAGTAATAAAACAAGAGAAAGAAATCAAAGGATAAAATATCTGGAAGTAAGAATAAAAAAGTTAGAAGAGATTAGCTTTCAATCAGGTCAAAACAATGAGTATATTGTAAAAGAACTATTACTGTTGAGAACGCAATATAATGAAATGACAAGTGAAAAAGCAGCTGTTAATTTATTGAGATTAAAGCAACAATTCTATGACCAAGGTGAAAAACCCAGCAAACTCCTGGCATGGCGTATAAAAAAGATGGAATCTGAAAGGGCAATTACAAAATTAGAAAATTCAAATGGTAATACTATAGTAGACCCATTAGAGATAAATAATGCATTTAAAAGATTTTATGAAACGCTATATAACTCTGAACTCAATAATGTAACTAGAATGCAATCTTTATTTCTAGATAAACTTGAAATACCAAAAATTTCAGAAAAAGACAAAGTAAATGTTGATAGGCAAATTAGTATACATGAAATTATAGATGCAATAAACTCCTTAAATGCTGGTAAAACAGCTGGTCCAGATGGATTGCCAATTGACCTTTACAAATATTTTAAAGATAAATTAGCACAGCCCCTCTTAGATATGTATATAGAATGTTTTAATAATGGCAATCTTACTGACTCATTAAGGAAGTCCCTGATAATACTGCTTCCTAAACCTGGAAAACGAAATAATAAGTGTGAAAATATGCGCCCTATAAGCTTAATCAATACAGACACTAAAATTATTTGTAAAATTTTTGCTAAAAGATTAGAAAGTATTCTTCCAGTTATTATAGGGGATGATCAAAATGGATTTGTTAAACATAGACAGGGTTTTCATAATGTAAGACGAGTTTTAAACATTCTTCATAATCAAAGTGAGCAGGACGATACAGCCATTCTCTCGCTTGACGCGGAGAAGGCTTTTGATAGAATTGAACGGTCATATCTTTTTGATGTCATTGTTAGATTTGGGTTTGGAAACGTATTTCTGCATTGGATCAAGCTATTACATTGTCATTCTGTGGCTCAGGTTAAGACAAATGAGATAATCTCTGAACAATTTGATATTAAAAGAGGGTGCCCGCAGGGTTCACCTTTATCTCCACTCTTATTTCTTTTAGCTATTGAACCTCTGGCAATAGCTGTTAGAAACAGCAGACAAATACAAGGTGTTAGGATTGGTAGAAAGGAACATAGAATTGCTTTATTTGCTGATGATATCATAATATTTTTAAAGCAATTAAAAAATTCTGTGCCCGCTGTAAAGGATTTATTAGATCAGTTTGGGGTTTTCTCAGGGTATAAAGTTAATGTAACAAAATCGTCATTAATGTTACTTAATCAAGGGTACATTCAAAATGTAAGTCAGAATATATCTGGCTTTACTGTTAACTCTGAATTCATCTATCTAGGTATTAAAATAGTTCCTTCATTAAAAGATGTGGTGGTACTTAACTATAATATAATACTACAGAAAATTTCCAAAGATTTGGAGCGTTGGATAAGTCTACCACTATCTATTATTGGAAGGATAAGTGTTCTTAAAATGAATGTATTACCTAGACTGTTGTATATGTTTCAAAATGTCCCACTGGCTCCTCCTGCTGGATTATTTACTAAATTAACATCACTAATCAGAGAGTTTATCTGGAACAAAAAGCAGCCTCGTATTCGTTTGTCTTTGTTGTACCTTCCCTTTGATACAGGGGGGTTGAAATGCCCCAACTTTTACTGGTACTATTTGGCTATTCAATTAAGGACAATAAGATTTTATTTTTCATCCCAAAATACCCCGTCATGGGTGGGGATGGAAGCAAATGCTCTTAAAATGCCATTAAATTTGTACTTATATTCTGCGAAATCCAAACAGTTAAAGAAAGAAACAAATAATCCTATAGTTCAAAACATGATTGAAGTCTGGTTTACAATAAAAGAAATGATGAATATTAAGAACAATCTCTCTCAGTTTAGCCCCATCTGGGGAAATGCCTTATTTGTACCAGGAAAGTTGGATGCAGGGTTTCAGGATTGGGCAGTAAAAGGTGTTAAGAAAGTGGGTGATCTGTTTTGTGATGGAGTAATGGTCTCATTTGAGGATTTAGTCTCAAAATTTCAAATCCCCCAAAAACACTTTTTTAAGTATTTACAAATTAGAAGTTTTATTTCATCTATGCAAAATAAATCCCTTAATTTTCCCCAATTAAGTAAGCTAGAGGAGTTTATGGTGAAAAAAGGTGGTAATAAAGGCTTAATTTCAACATTTTATAATTGGATTGTTTCTGCCTCTTCAGAAACATCAGTTTCTAAGTTGGAAGCTTGGAGAAAGGACCTAAATATCAATATTTCTGAGGAGACATGGAAGTTAATTTGCTTAAAAGCACAAAAACAATCGATTAATAGTAATTTAAAATTATTACAATACAATTGGATCATGCAAACATATGTAACACTGGTGAAACTGAATAAATATAATAATAGAATACCAGATACATGTTTTAAATGTGGAGAAGCCCGTGGAACATTTTTTCATTGTATATGGGAATGTAGAATTGTTTGTGCCTTTTGGCAGGAGGTGATGAACAAAATAAACCAAATTTTAAATAAAAAGATCACTTTAGACGTAGAAATGATGCTACTACAAGTGTATCCTAAAAATATTAAATTAACAACCTATCAAATTAAGTTTATGGATTACTGTACATTACAGGCAAAACGTATGATTGCAATAAATTGGAAAACATCAGTTCCTCCTGCTATTGGCGCTTGGATAAACTCCTTGACACAGTGTATGGAAATGGAAAGGATTACGTACTTTCTGAAAAATAAGTTAATATATTTTGATGAAATTTGGAAGCCATTTAAACATTTTTTAAAAGTAGTAAATATAGAACAACTTATGTAGGAGAGTGGAGTAGGAGGAAATTGTTAGCATTGTGCATGCTATTTTTGTTTGTTCCTATTGATTATATTTTCTTCTTTCCCTTTTTTTTTCTTTTTCTCTTGAATTATGTATAAATGCCACATATGGTACAATTGTATATATATTTCATTTGAGCTTGTTTTTTTTTTTTCTTTGGTCGGAAGAGAGCAGAGCGGGAGGTGAGGGTGGGGGAAAAGGGTTTCTATTACAACAGCATATTATGGGAAACTACCTTTGAATGTTGTTGAAAAAGTAATAAAAATATTTAAAACTTAAAAAAAAAAAAAAAAAAAAAAAAAAAAAGTCCTAAATCTTCAAGGCTAAAGGCAATCACAAAACAGGCCAGTTTAAAAGCATCGGTGCCTCCTGACGAGCACATAGAAACCATCATGTAGCTGACGACTTTAGTTTTTTCTTTTTTTTTTGTCAGGCGTCAGTTAAAGTCCCACGAGATGTCGGCATCTGCCCAGCTAGTTTCCCACTAAAATATTTTAGCTGTCGACTTAAGAAAGCAGACTAAATTTGGACCTGAACGAAGAAGAAAATAACGAACTAGAACTGGGAGGCTAAGCTTTAGTCTACAGGTCAATAAAAATCTAAACACAGGCAAGAACTCAAATAATTAAAAAATAACTGAAAACACTCAAAAATACTAGAATGAAGCTCAACCAAAAAAACCTAACAATAATTAAAACAAACAGTAGAATAACAATAAAAACCTAAATAGAAATCCAAATTCACACATTGAATAAAAATTAAACCTCAAACTTAACACAAACTCTGAGGATTGGAGTAAAAGAAAGAAAAACAGTTTCTTTGTTGTTGGCAGCAGGAGGAGGTTTGTGTCCGTGCAGTTTGCAACCAGAGTCAGAATGGAAGCGTCCATGAAAGTGACTCATAGCTGACTCTGATCATCATGTTTAACAACAGAAACATGTTGAAGAAGGAGAGTGACAGAAAGAACAAGTGAATGTACTCACAAAGGAAGAAGAAGCAGATCAGAGTGTGACGGACTTTCATGATGAGGCTCTGATGGTTCACTGCTGCCTCTCTTCTTCTTCACTGGAAACCAGGAACTTGTGACGCCTCACTTCTCTGACTGAAGGAGTCTCTCCTCCAAATACCACAGCACCTCTACACTCCTCCCCTCTGCATCACTCTTTTTTCTTTTCTTCCTTTGTTTCCTGCCTCCTTGTGTCCTAGGTCTGAAGGAATTCTCATTAAACTGTGATCAAACTTTCTGTGTGCAAACACAAGAAATACGACACGTTCTTGTTGCATTGTTGTGAATTATATTTAGCAGTCCTGAATATTAAAGTAACCATAGAAACTTTATGATCATCCAACATCTGAGATTATTACATACAGAGTACAATGTAACAAAGCACTTTATCAAGCAGATTCGACTCCTCTCTCCTCGTGTGTCTCCCTCACCTTATCGCTCATAGGAGGAAATAAGACCCAAAAGGAGGATGTGATTAAAAGTATCAACCATGTTGAAAGTGAGAAATGAGAAAGCGGTCTGAGCAGCAGGACCTGAGGTCTAATGTAAATCCTGGTTTTCACAAAGTATCCTGTGTTTGGTAAAAACTCTGGGGAATTGTTTCTTTTGAGGTTATTTTTTTGGTTTTTTTTTTTTTTTTGCAGAATAAGTCATTTTTTCATATTTCATAATGAATTTACCAACAGTGAGTGCAAGTTTAAGGAGGTATGCCATACCTCCTTAAAAGTCATTGGCAGTTGCTGGTTGCCTTTGAGTGAAATTAGCTTCTTTTTTCTCAGTAAGGTTTTTCTTTGCAGTTTTTTCTGACCTGTAAGATTCAAATTGTGTTACTTTGTTACTTTAAAAAAATTCTTACAGCTTTTAAACAATCAGCAACAACATGCACAACTACACAAAAACCCAACTACACACTGACAGTAGAAATGAACAGTAAACACACACACTCAAATTTGTGAGGACCGGCTTGTGTGTCCTCACAAGTGACTGTTGGTTCTCACAAGTACAGCAGAATGCAGATTTCGGTCCTCAAAAAGATAGCTAGACAGGAACACACACACACACACACACACACACACACACACACACACACACACACACACACACACACACAGAGCCCGTGTGTAAAGTATTAGCACACAGTTTCATGCTTTCAGGTGTTTGTTGTGTTCATCAGGGCTGCACAATTAATCAGATTTGATGCTCAGTGATTATCTTTCCACGATTAAATGAGCACGACTGAACGATACTGCAGCCTCCACCAATAAAAAAAAGAGCAAAACAAAATCAAGCGCTCCCCGACGTCATCGTCAACCAATGACATGCCTGCATGAGCCAGCTGTTCCTGGACTAGTCTCGATGAGTGACACTATGTTAAAGATGTAACATACAACAAAGAAGAGCGAGCACTGCTGAACAGCAGACTAAATGGTAAATGGACTGATTCTCATATGCAACATGCAGTGTAAAAAAGAAAATCCTAAAACAACAGTAATATTCCAGCTGGGGCGCCAAAATAATCCCATAAAATAACAGAAAAGAACTTTCTCGTAAAAATACAGTTATTTTCAGTAATGCCAATACAGTTTGTTGCCCTAATTTTACATGGGATTTTGCCTTTTCCAAGAGTTTTTAAACATTAAATTGGGAACATTTTAATGTGATTAAACAATGAAATTACCTGTAAACAAGGTCAGTGAATGCGGCAATATGAATAATAATACTTAAATGTACAGAAATATAATATACAGTTAACAGTTGGTTTAAATAATAATGGATTGCATTCATATAGGGCTTTTTGTGACCCTCAAAGCGCTTTACAATTCCACTATTCATTCACACACTGGTGGAGGCAGCTACAGGTGTAGCCACAGCTGCCCCGGGACAGACTGACAGAGGCGAGGCTGCCATATCGCACCATCGGCCCCTCTGGCCATCACCAGTAGGTGGTAGGTGAAGTGTGTTGCCCAAGGACACAACGACCGAGACTGTCCGAGCCGGGGCTCGAACTGGCAACCTTCCGATTACAAGACGAACGCCCAACTCTTGAGCCACGATCGCCCTAAATAACAATAATTATTATTATTATTTGGTGTAAAAAAAGTTTATAAGAATCATTTTATATTTTTTTCCATAGCATTACATTTGAATTTAACAGTTCAATCTTTCAAATAACGGACAAATATTTGTGAAATTGTGATACATTTGTGAAAGTATTTGAACAATCTAAATATGCTCATGTACAGACAGATATATTTAAAAAACGAGAAAATTATGTTTTATTACATTTACAGCGAGTTTACATTAATTTACATTTGAAATATAAAATCACAGCCTATTTATGTAAATTTAATGATATTCTAGAAAAACAGTACAAAACTATAAAATACACAGTAAAATACTTTTATATTACAATTTTTTTTACAGTGTGCCACATTCACCTCACAAGCACCGTCTCTAAACTGAGTGCTTTTCTAATGACATTCACACTCTGATGCATCGGAGAGCAAATTGGGGTTTGCATCTTGTTCAAAGAAGAGGAGACGCTGCTCAGCGAGGAACACGGCCTGTGTCTGCCATCAAATTCAAAATGAGCTTAGTTTTCTTAAAATGGTTCATTTTCTCAGCGTGAACATTTTATGTTTTCTGTTCTATTCAGAATAAAAATACAGAACCAAATAAATAAAATAGAATTATTGGATATAATGAATAAAATATGTGTTTATGACATTTGCAAATCATTAAATTCTGTTTTAATTCAGACTTTATAAATAAGACCGTCACCGCTCAATGGATCAGGATACTTTATTAATGCCTGAGGATTCTGTAAATATAACATGTTTACTATATGAAAGACAAAAGAAAAATGCAGACTCACATGGAAGCTGAAGGCTGGTTTCTCTTGTGTAACTACAATTTACACAACACTGTGGTTAAGGAATCCCACGGTATTGAAGCCGAGTGTGGGTTTCAGATGAAATGAAAATAGCAGAACATCAAAGTTCCTTTTATACGATTATGAGGAAAAAACTGTTTCAGAGTTGCCCTCAGAGCAGGGAGCTCAAACACACAGATATTGACCTGATGAAATATAACACAGTTTGGCCCCTGAAGTGACTTTTTTGTTTGTTTTTGAGTGAAATGTTAAAATAAGTTCTATAAAAAGCCAAAAATGATTTAATATGAGCAGAGAGCACCAACACGCTGAGGGATCGGCTGTGTTAGTTCAGTGAGAGTCACAAACTCATGTGTACACTTTTTTACTTTGTTACATACGAACAAAATGACAGCAGAAGTGCAGCCACGTGTCTGGACAGACAGAGAGGAGCGATGTGTTTGTTTGGTAAGTGAAAGATTTCAGTTAAGAGTGAGAAACAAATGTGAAGTTTGCAGTTTTGTCTTGTTAAACAATATTTGCAATAAAAAAATAAATAAAACACCAAATTTTCTGAAATATTTACGAGTGTTTTCTTCTTTGTCTGTTTTGTCCTACTTGAACACTAACGTGGCCCTGCAATGAGAAGGGAGTGCCAGCAGTGACCAACAGCTCGTTTACATTTGAGGCCCCTCCCTCAGCAGCATCAGTCCCATCACAGCAACAGGGAAGCTCCACATGAAAATATTAGTGCTCTAGAAACAGGCAGATTAGTAACATAAAGCAGAATACAGATCTACAGACATGATTTCATTGTTGTATCATCATAATTATCATGTTGTGGCTAAACAACCTGGATAACATGATTTCCTTATTTGTCATGGTAAAGTGTCTCATTCAGACTAAAATCTCTTTGGCCAACAAATAAAAAAACAAGTGAAGAAACAAATTCAGCGACAAATGAACACAACGTCCAGATTCTACACAATAACATATCAAGAACGACAGCAAAAGCAGCCATGTTTCATGTTCCTGCTGTTAAACTCCTTCAGAGGAAACTGTTCCCACAGTGTCGGCTCCTTCTGGACATTATTCCAGGAAAGAGGGGGGAGCATATTCACAAGCCTTCATACTTCTGTTCCGACTCTGGAGACGAGTATTTGTAAATGACAGTTTATTGTTTTACAAACATAAGCTGAAAACTGCTTGTTTTGCTGATGTACAGTTATTGACTTGGATATTTGTGAGTGGTTGAACGTTTGATTCATTTAATCTCGACACTCCTCCCTTCTAGATGTAGAAGGGAGGAGTCTTTTTATTAAGTAACTTAAGTTATTAAGTTCTAAAGTTGTTTCTAATCCTACTTGATGTTTAGTAAAAGGAGTTTTTCTGAAGATCAACCACACATAAAATGTATGATGTATGCACCACAATCTTCTCTGTGCTTTTAAAAAGATTTTGTTTTGACTGCTAATATGACAGATACATGAATTCTTCACAAATATGCAAAAACTAGCTTGGCCAGCTTTATGACTGGACGCTACTCTGACTCACTGCATCATCTTTTTTTGGCTTGGCTTTTAACCCAGACTAGAAATATTAATTTTATTTGATTTTTATTCTAGTCTTTAGTCTTTTCGATGTTCATGTTCAGCTCTGAGTCTGGAGAGTCTGGTCAGGGATTTTGAGTGTGGAGTAGATTTGGTCCTGGTCTCTGGTGGCTCCATTAAGGTTCTGGTAGTTTGAGGCTTTACATGTAGAAACTGGACTAAAGTCCTTAAAGTGCACTTTCTAAAAAACAGAAAAATATTCATTATTAATTATACAATCTGAATCTTTTCTAGAACATTTACACAGAGGCTGAAAGCAGCTTCATTTCATCCATTTAGAGAATTGTGGCAGCAACACTGAAGATGATCTGCAGTTAAGGACAGCAGATGATCTCTGGCATCCTACGTACTCGAGACACGGAGGAGACAACTTCATCGGTGTTACTACAGGAGGCGTTGCTGGGAGAGACACGGGCCTTGTTAAGAAAACTCAGTGCACTATGGGTGAGTTTGTTTGAGTCTGTCGCCTGAAAAGAGAGAAAAGAAGCCAATGAACAGAAGTCACTGTAGGAGAAATCTGCTCTCTTTCTAGTCCCTGTCAGGACTCTTGCTGCAGCATTTTGGATTAGCTGAAGGCTTTTCAGGGAGTTTTTAGGACTTCCTGATAATAATGAATTACAGTCGTCCAGCCTGGAAGTAATAAATGCAGAAGCCGAGAACAGCAGTGTGCTGTGTGAGAAACATGGATGAAAGTCTGCACCAGTGTCCAGAGCCTCCCACTACCACCACCAGCAGCTAGCAGCGGCCCAGTTGTAGGTGTTGTAGGTGCACTACAACCAGTCACGCAAGCCGCCCACCCAGGCTCCACACCCCCAGACCCCCATCAACTCTGGAGGTGAGAGACACGCACCCCAAAGCAGACGGCCATGCACAGGGATAGGGCAGTGGGCCTGCAGGAAGGACCCCAGGACTGCACTACGCAGGGGGCAGATCAAGTAAAATAGAAGTGAAGAGAGCGAAGCCGGAAAGAGCCGGCAGGATCAGCCCACTCTCGCTCCTCTCCATGTCCAACTGCTCCACATATCCAGGGCCACTTCCACCCCACCCACAGCCAAGAGCCAACACATGACAGAGAAAAAAACAGCCCCCTGCATGACTGCCAAGGTATCCACCCCCAACTTAGCAAACCACCCCTCATACATACACCAAGGGCGACACCCAGGACCAACCCACTCCTCTGACAACCACTGTGGGCCAGACACCCCAAGTATGATACTGAGTGAATATCATCCATAGACCTTTTTCTTTTAACAAAAAAATATTTAATTGGATAAATAATTATACATTATATACAGTGGGGCAAAAAAGTATTTAGTCAGCCACCGATTGTGCAAGTTCCCCCACTTAAAATGATGACAGAGGTCAGTAATTTGCACCAGAGGTACACTTCAACTGTGAGAGACAGAATGTGAAAAAAAAATCCATGAATCCACATGGTAGGATTTGTAAAGAATTCATTCCTAAATTAGGGTGGAAAATAGGTATTTGGTCACCTCAAACAAGGAAAATCTCTGGCTCTCACAGACCTGTAACGTCTTCTGTAAGAAGCTTTTCTGTCCCCCACTCGTTACCTGTATGAATGGCACCTGTTTGAACTCATCATCTGTATAAAAGACACCTGTCCACAGCCTCAAACAGTCAGACTCCAAACTCCGCCATGGCCAAGACCAAAGAGCTTTCGAAGGACACCAGGAAAAGTACTGTAGACCTGCACCAGACTGGGAAGAGTGAATCTACAATAGGCAAGCAGCTTGGTGTGAAAAAATCAACTGTGGGAGCAATCATCAGAAAATGGAAGACATACAAGACCACTGATAATCTCCCTCGATCTGGGGCTCCACGCAAGATCTCATCCCGTGGGGTCAAAATGATCATGAGAACGGTGAGCAAAGATCCCAGAACCACACGGGGGGACCTGGTGAATGACCTGCAGAGAGCTGGGACCAAAGTAACAAAGGTCACCATCAGTAACACACTACAACGGCAGGGAATCAAATCCCGCAGTGCCAGACGTGTTCCGCTGCTGAAGCCAGTGCATGTCCAGGCCCGTCTGAAGTTTGCCAGAGAGCACATGGATGATACAGCAGAGGATTGGGAGAATGTCATGTGGTCAGATGAAACCAAAGTAGAACTTTTTGGTATAAACTCAACTCGTCGTGTTTGGAGGAAGAAGAATACTGAGTTGCATCCCAAGAACACCATACCTACTGTGAAGCATGGGGGTGGAAACATCATGCTATGGGGCTGTTTTTCTGCCAAGGGGACAGGACGACTGATCCGTGTTAAGGACAGAATGAATGGGGCCATGTATCGTGAGATTTTGAGCCAAAACCTCCTTCCATCAGTGAGAACTTTGAAGATGAAACGAGGCTGGGTCTTCCAACATGACAATGATCCAAAACACACCGCCCGGGCAACAAAGGAGTGGCTCCGTAAGAAGCATTTGAAAGTCCTGGAGTGGCCTAGCCAGTCTCCAGACCTCAACCCCATAGAAAATCTGTGGCGGGAGTTGAAAGTCCGTGTTGCTCGGCGACAGCCCCAAAACATCACTGCTCTCGAGAAGATCTGCATGGAGGAATGGGCCAAAATACCAGCTACTGTGTGTGCAAACCTGGTAAAGACCTATAGTAAACGTTTGACCTCTGTTATTGCCAACAAAGGTTATGTTACAAAGTATTGAGTTGTATTTTTGTTATTGAGTAATTATTGAAGTTAACTCAGAAAGATCAATTGGAGAAAAAGAGTCTAACTTAACATCAATGGTACTAAGAGTAGCTGTAGATAATATTACATCTGTGGGATGATTATTGGTAATTTTTTCTTTAATGATTGAAATTTTATTTGTGAAGAAATTCGTGACGTTTAAACTTTTCTTGTTTTGAGTTTTCTTCACTGGACTCTTGAACAGTTTAAAAGATTCAAAGTTCCCCAAACTCACCTCTGTGACATCAGCATACTGTGTTTCCACAGGAACATCTGAAAAAAGCACAAAGGTGAGTTTAAACTATTACAGGTGAAAGGTCAGGTGCAACTGGTCCCTGCAAATAAATCCTGATGTCTTGAAATGTTCATCTGTTCACAAAAACAGTGAGCAGCAGCATTTCGGACAGTCATCAAGAGGACAAACCACATATGTGCCAGAAAAGCTTGAAAATGAAAACACTTCAAGAATCCTGGTTGTTTAAATGCTTGAAGTTGCTGCTGGTGCTGCCAGTGTGGGATTATTCAATTCTATAACTTAACCTGAATTCAGTTTGGACCTTCAACAAGTAACTGTCAGACTCAGGGTCCCTGACAGTTATGAGCAGTTATGGACGTGTATTTCTGGTGTTGCTGTCTCTCGTCTTCCTGGTTTCTGGGTTTGTGTGTGTGTGTGGGGGGGTGAGGGGGTGGGGGGTGGCACTGGCCACACCTTAGGACCTCACACACCTGCTGCTGATCAGGCTCATCGGGGGAGCTACTTGAGAGAATGATGGAGCTCCCACCGGTGCAGGATTGTTGCATGAGACTCCACGTTAGTGTTGTTAGTGTCAAGTGCAGCGAGTGCATGCCTGCAGTATTTTAGTCTCCTGACAGCTGCCTCTAATGCTTCCTGCAGGAAGAGCGTGGAAAGCCAGAGAGCAGCGAGCACGGGGAGTGCAGACACATGGGGGTGGAGAGCACGAGGCACGGACTTATTGAGGAGGAAGACACAACATGGGAGTCAGGGGAATCCACGGGATTATTTATGTGAATATTTACTGCACTGTAAATAAGTCCAGCATTTGGGTCCTCCTTTCCCCACATCCCCACGGTCGGCCAGCGCTAACCGTGACAGAAACACACTGCATTTTCAAATCTTCTATGGGAAAATATTCTGAATACAAAAAATGTGTGTTTCCAAAACGTTATTTAACTGTAAAGAGACGCCAACGACTGAAATGTTCATTACTGTGAGAAATGGAAAGTGTCATCCGTGCTCCTGTTGTCTCACCTTTTCGTTTAGAGGATCTTTTCTTGTAGAATATCAGCACAGACACTGAGACCAGGATGATGGTGACCGTCAGAGTCAGGCCCACATACAGCCCATGCTGGTTCTGTCCAGTTAATGATGGGATGACTGGTGAAAAAGATCAGAGAGCTTTAGCTGTGGTTAGATACGTGAACTAAAATAAATAAAATAAATAAAAATCTAGACAGAAACCCCAGAGGAGAAAATAAAGGAAAAAAATGTGAACAACTTCATTTTCTTAATTTTCTTCACAAAGACTGTGAAAGTAATAAATTAAATAAATGTTATTTATCTTTTATATACAGATGCCTGAAACACTAACAACTGCAATGATCAATAAAAACATTATTTAGCTACCAGAGACGTTAAAGTGGACCTATTCTGCTCATACAGCTTCCATGTATTTTTATTCTTGGTCTGTACTACAGTAACTTTGTGTTTTTACAGTTGAGCCTCGTGTGTTGGAGCAGCCCATCAGATCATTCTCTGTCTGAAACAAGCTGTTTCATCACTTCTCAGCTTTACGTCTTCTTTTGAGGCTGATCCTCAAAAACAGGAGATTTGAAAGCAGGTAGACGGGGCTTCTGTGACCACGGCAAAGTCTCCATAAGGCTTCTCCCCTTTATTTTACATTGTACAGAGTAGAAAAACTCCAAAAGGTTGATTCTGTTCATCTGCATGTAACTTTTTCAGTGGGAGAAACAGTCTAACACTCAGAGCAGTCTGCAGCCTGAGCTGTTGGCTCACAGGGATCACTGTACAGACACTGAGCTCATTATTAGAAACTTTGCTCGTGTTCAACATGAACATCCACCACTGGAACAGCAGATATATGACAGGAAATAAGGAACAGCTGAACAGCTCCACTCTGACAACATTTGATTAATGTCAGTAAAAACTCACCGTCTGTGACAGTGACCTCAAAGTCTCTGGATGAACCACCCAGGTAACATCTGTACCGTCCTGAGTCAGACTTGGTCAGCTGTGTGATGCTCACATACAGAACTCCTGGATCTGTATGTGAAGCATATCCAATGTTGTATCTGCCTCTCTGAGCTTTGACATTATCTGTTTGAACAAGAGTGTTGTTTCCTCCACACTCTCCCCTGCAGAAGAACGCTCTGTTTCCAGGTTGTTTAAAGGAACATCCGACTGTGAGAGAGCTTCCAGTTTCTTTATCAAAGTGTTTCAGCTGATCATCGTTTCCATCCAGCAGTGCTGTTAAAGAGATAAACGATCAATAGTTACTATCAGTGCTGCAGAAGCCACTGATGCTGCTTCATAATCTGCACATTATTAGATTTTAATAGATTAGATTACAGTCTTATTTATTACTGAATTATCAGCTTTAAGCACAGTGAGAAAAAAAATCCTTATTTGCGACCGATTTATTCCTTCAAAATATTTCAATACCAAAGTTTTCCAGATTTGAGAGTTTTATAAAGAACAAACTTCAGCTTCTTTAAACCGTCAGCAGCTGTCAGTGAAACTCAAACTTTGCTTCAGGAACAGAAACTAAACATTTCCACAGCTGAAACAGAAACTCACCTTCAGCAACAACGATCGCAAACGGTGTGAATGAAGCTGATGATGAAGATCCACCCAAACCACAGCTGTACTGTCCAGAGTCAGACTCAGTCAGCTTTGAGATGCTCACAGATAAAACATAAACTGATTCTATTTTATATTCAATGCTGTATCTGCCTGTTTGAGCTCTGACATCAGTTGTATTAATGAGAATGTTTTCTCCTTCACATTCTTCTCTGCAGAACATCTTCCATGTTCCAGATGATTGAAAAACAAGAGGAACCGTAATATTTCCTCCAATGACTCCATAGTAAAGAAACTGAGCATCGGTGACTTCAGGGTTTCCATCCTGCAGAGCTGTTGGAAACATGAACCATCAACAGTTACTGTTTGTACTTCCTGTAAGAAGCTGCAGTCTGATCACAACATTCACACACAGACACACTGAGAGCAGAGCTGACTCTTGGGCAAAGGCCATGTCAGCAGCCGCTTCAAGCGCCACCTGCTGTAACGGGCTCTGCTGCAAGTTTAAGAACAAAACAAACAAACAAACAAAATGAGAGCATCAGTGAGCAGAGAGAGGTGGAGTTATTTTATCAGCTGTTTCTAAACCATAATCTAAGGTGCCAAACAGCTGGACTGTGAAAAAGTTTTTATTAGAATATTAGTGTCTACAATGGAGGGGAACTTTGTACATTTTGTAAAAAAGATTTAAAATATCATATTTTATAATTAAAGTGACAAAATATTTTAAATGACCAGTCTATTAAGTCCGGAGTTCAATACAATTCAATTTTATTTATATAGCGCCAAGTCACAACAACAGTCGCCTCACAGTGCTTTATGTTGTACACTTTATCCTAGGTACATAGAAAATCCCCAACAATCATATGACCCCCTATGAGCAGCACTTTGGTGACAGTGGGAAGGAAAAACTCCCTTTTAACAGGAAGAAACCTCCAGCAGAACCAGGCTCAGGGAGGGGCGGGGCCATCTGCTGTGATTGGTTGGGGTGAGAGAAGGAAGACAGGATAAAGACATGCTGTGGAAGAGAGACAGAGGATAATAACAGATATGATTCAATGCAGAGAGGTCTGTTAATACATAGTGAGTGAAGAAGAAACGCCCAATGCATCATGGGAATCCCCGGCAGCCTACATCTATTGCAGCATAACTAAGGGAGGATTCAGGGTCACCTGGTCCAGCCCTAACTATATACTACATATTTAAATACTATATATATGTAAAAAAAACACCCAGCACGCCCCTGCGGGCGGTTTATCCTTCAAGCTCGGGTCCTCTACCAGAGGCCTGGGAGCTTGAGGGTCCTGCGCAGTATCTTAGCTGTTCCCAGGACTGCGCTCTTCTGGACAGAGATCTCTGATGTTGTTCCCGGGATCTGCTGGAGCCACTCGCCTAGCTTGGGAGTCACCGCACCTAGTGCTCCGATTACCACTGGGACCACCGTTACCTTCACCCTCCACATCCTCTCGAGCTCTTCTCTGAGCCCTTGGTATTTCTCCAGCTTCTCGTGTTCCTTCTTCCTGATATTGCTGTCATTCGGAACCGCTACATCGATCACTACGG
Source organism: Aulonocara sp. 'chitande type north' Nkhata Bay (assembly GCF_057382095.1). Classification (NCBI taxonomy): domain Eukaryota; kingdom Metazoa; phylum Chordata; class Actinopteri; order Cichliformes; family Cichlidae; genus Aulonocara; species Aulonocara sp. 'chitande type north' Nkhata Bay. Next base: position 20,198,392 of record NC_141363.1, on the reverse strand, counting down.
CCGTCTTCTTCTGTTTGTCTACCACCACTATGTCCGGTTGGTTAGCCACCACCATTTTGTCCGTCTGTATCTGGAAGTCCCACAGGATCTTAGCTCGGTCATTCTCCACCACCCTTGGGGGCATCTCCCATTTTGACCTCGGGACTTCCAGGTTATACTCGGCACAGATGTTCCTGTACACTATGCCGGCCACTTGGTTATGGCGTTCCATGTATGCCTTGCCTGCTAGCATCTTGCACCCTGCTGTTATGTGCTGGATTGTCTCTGGGGCATCTTTACACAGCCTGCACCTGGGGTCTTGCCTGGTGTGATAGACCCCAGCCTCTATGGATCTTGTGCTCAGAGCTTGTTCTTGTGCTGCCATGATTAGTGCCTCTGTGCTGTCTTTCAGTCCAGCTTTGTCCAGCCACTGGTAGGATTTCTGGATATCAGCCACCTCCTCTATCTGCCGGTGGTACATACCGTGCAGGGGCCTGTCCTTCCATGATGGTTCCTCGTCTCCCTCCTCTTTCTTGGGTTTCTGCTGCCTGAGGTATTCACTGAGCACTCGGTCAGTTGGGGCCATCTTCCCAATGTATTCTTGGATGTTCCTTGTCTCATCCTGGACTGTGGTGCTGACACTCACCAGTCCCCGGCCCCCTTCCTTCCGCTCAGCGTACAGCCTCAGGGTGCTGGACTTGGGGTGAAACCCTCCATGCATGGTAAGGAGCTTTCTTGTCTTTATGTCAGTGGCTTCTATCTCCTCCTTTGGCCAGCCTATTACCCCAGCAGAGTACCTGATCACGGGCAGGGCGTACGTGTTGATGGCCCGGATCTTGTTCTTACCATTCAGCTGACTCCTCAGGATTTGCCTGACCCTCTGCAGGTACTTGGTGGTTGCAGCTTTTCTAGCGGCCTCTTCATGGTTCCCATTTGCCTGCGGGATCCCCAAGTACTTGTAACTGTCCTCTATGTCTGCAATGTTGCCTTCTGGTAGTTCAATCCCCTCAGTTCTGACTACCTTCCCTCTCTTTGTTACCATCCGACTACACTTCTCCAGTCCGAACGACATTCCAATGTCATTGCTGTATAGCCTGGTAGTGTGGATCAGTGAATCGATGTCTCGTTCACTCTTGGCATACAGCTTGATGTCATCCATGTACAGGAGGTGGCTGACAACTGCTCCGTTCCGTAGTCGGTATCCGTAGCCAGTCTTGTTAATGATCTCACTGAGGGGGTTCAGGCCTATGCAGAACAGCAGTGGGGACAGAGCATCTCCTTGGTAGATCCCGCACTTGATGGTGACTTGTGCTATGGGCTTGGAGTTGGCCTCTAGTGTTGTACGCCACATCCCCATTGAGTTCCTGATGAAGGCTCTTAGGCTCCCATTGATCTTGTACAATTCTAGGCATTCCAGTATCCAGCTGTGGGGCATTGAGTCATAGGCCTTCTTGTAATCAATCCAGGCAGTGCACAGGTTGGTCAGTCTGGTCTTGCAGTCTCGGCTGACTGTTCTGTCTACCAGTAGCTGGTGTTTTGCGCCTCTGGTATTCTTGCCAATTCCTTTCTGTGTCCCGCTCATGTATTGACCCATGTGCCTGTTCATCTTAGCCGATATGATGCCTGACAGGAGCTTCCATGTAGTACTGAGGCAGGTTATTGGTCGGTAGTTGGAGGGGACCGGTCCCTTCTTGGGGTCCTTGGGGATCAGGACCGTCCGACCTTCGGTTAGCCATTCCGGGTGTCTCTCGTTAACTAGCAGCTGGTTCATTTGTGCTGCCAGGCACTCGTGGAGTGCAGTCAGCTTCTTCAGCCAGTAGGCGTGAACCATGTCGGGCCCTGGTGCTGTCCAACTCTTCATACTGGAGACCCTTTCTTGGATATCTGCCACTGTGATGGTTACTGGACCCTGTTCAGGGAGGTCGCTGTGGTCAGCCCTCAGATCCTCTAGCCACTGAGCATTGCCGTTATGGGTTGCATCCTTCTCCCATATGCTCTTCCAGTATTGCTCCGTCTCCAGCCTTGGTGGTGCTGTTCTCTTATTGTTCCCTTGCCACTGAGAGTACACCTTTGCTGGTTCTGTGGAGAACAGCTGGTTTATTCTCCTGCCTTCTATCTCTCTGGTGTACCTCCTCAAGCGGCTGGCCAAGGCTGTGAGTCTTTGCTTGGCAGTTTCCAAGGCCTCAGGTATGGACAGCTTGCTGTATTTCTTAGGCACCTTATTTGTCGCACCTTTCTGCAACTCCGTTAGTTGGCTAACCTCCCTCCGTGCTACTTTGATCTTGCCCTCTAGCCTCCTTCTCCATGGAGGGTACTGCCCCTTGTCGCTGTTCAACTTGTAGCCAAGCATCTCACTGATCACTGCTGCCGTATTGTAGATCAGCTTGTTAGTGTCGGTAATCGTGGTTGTAGGTATTGCCCGTAGTGCTGCATTAACATCATCTAGCAGACCTTCTGAGGGTACTTCACGTAATCTTGGTAACCGGCTACGGGGGATCCAGGTTTCAAGCTTGGCCATGATCCTATATATATATATATATATATATATATATATATATATATATATATATATATATATATATATATATATATATACATATATATATATATATATATATACATATATTTATATATATATACATACATATATATATGTTAAGATTAACAATGGCTAACACTGAGCAGTGCTGATTTTCTAACACTGGAATATTTCTAACATTTTGAGTTATTTACCAGACACTTCCAATTTGTCCATTTACATGCACAAACTGGAGTCTATTAGATAGATATGATACAAACCACTGCAGTGCAGTACCTGTAATACCTACAGCATGTTCTAATCGCTCTAATAGGATATTATGGTCGACAGTATCGAACGCTGCACTGAGGTCTAGCAGGACAAGCACAGAGATGAGTCCACTGTCAGAGGCCATAAGAAGATCATTTGTAACCTTCACTAAAGCTGTTTCTGTGCTGCTCTGAAACACGCTCACACCACCTGACATTCACAGGCAGGCTCCCATCCAAGTCCTATCCAAGCCCAACCCTGCTTAGTTTTTGAGATCAGATAAGATCGGACATGCTCAGGGTGGTATGGCCATAAGCTGTTTATCTCCCAGTTCCCTCACTGGGCTGGTTACAGTCATTATGCAAATGTACTGTTTATAAGATTGGGGAGTCCTGCAGTCAGCTGAGACTGAAGAGGTCACCTGGATGAGTGACGAAATGTTTCTCCCACTGAAAACGCTACATCCAGATAAACAGAATCAGCTGTTTGGGAGCATACATCAAGATATTTATTCACTAAATTAATTGGTAGGTTAATCACTGATTATGTTTTAATGCTACACCTATTTGCCATCAGTTGCATCCCTAAAATAAAGAAAGCTTTAAAAATCAGTGAAAAAGAAGCAGAACGATAACCACGGTGGCACAGAATGAGCTTTGTATCCCAGCAGTTACCAAGAAGGGAAGAAGCTGCCCATTAAAGCAACTCACAGCTGACTGAGATGACCATGTGTAACAATAAGAAAAGTAAGAAACCCAAGTGCCACAAAAATATGCCAATATACTCACAAACGAAGAAGAAGTAGATCAAACTGTGAAGGGTGTTCATAACGAGGCTCTGATGGTTTACTGTTTCATTGGAGCTCTGTTAAAAATCTCTTGCTTTGACTCCTCTCTCTTTCCACTCCTCTGAACACATACGTGGTGGGAGGGACTATGAAGGACCCAAGAAGAGGATGTGAAGAAACAAACTGACGATGTAGAAACAGAAATGAGTCAGAGGTTTATGCATCTGGGCTTGAGGTTCACTGCTCATTCATGTACACTTTGCAATTACACTGTTATTGAAAGTGGATCGAAGGGTGTAAACTTCTGCAGTGACAACTTAAAGAGTGATCATGGGCCCAGCTTGTTCTGCTGTGCAGCACTGGTGTCATGTATAACCAATGCAAAAGCTACTGGAGAAGGTACCAAGGCCAGTATTCATAAAGCTGCCTGTAGTTAAACCAGCTCTCAAGGTTGAAAATCTTACAAAACTCTTAAAATTATCATGTTTTCCATGAATTTCAATTTAAAGTTTAGCCTCAATTCTGTAAAAAGTGGATTCTTGTCGATATTTGCACTTTGCACAATAAAGTTAATCAATCATTTTAGATTTCTAGAATCAATCAGAACTAATTTAATCATCAAGACTAATTGAATTGTTAACGCAGTCATATCAGTATTTATGGTTCTTAATGTTAAGTCTTTTATGTCTTTATGCATCCAGGTAAGTAAAACCCAAAAGGCTGCATTTGATTTGCAGTACCTGGCTCCTACTTATCCATTTAATTCCTGTGGTAATGGTGTAAGGTTTCATACAGCTGTATTTTGACTTTATTTTTCTCAGATAAGTAATGTAATATGTCATATTAACCTAACTTCAGATCAGCTAAAGAAAGTGAGCGTTGTCAGTTTGCAGTCAGGTGTCAGAGGACTGATGTTTTCTCATGGACTATTTCATTTAAAATACAGGAGAAAAGGGAGGGTGGGGGTAACACCAGCAGCTGCATATGAATATCAGCATGTGAAACTGATTCATGGTTAGAACAAAGAGGAACGAAGCTTATTTTTCGCAGCAATGTTCTCATTTATGTTGTGGTTGTTCTTCTGAATTGTAACTTCTCTAGCAGAGGTTGCTGGCATTCATTGAATTTCCAGAATGTTACTTCCTTCATTTTTATTAGGTTTGTAACTTTTTATTTTCTTACATCTTTGAAACTGTTGGCTGTTTTTGAAAGCTACCAAACATTATATCAAGTGTGCAGAAAAATACAACTCCACACAAACAACAAAAACAGAAAGTAAATGCACAAATAACGTGTATCAGACCATAAGATTTTAATTTGTTCAGTGCTGCAGCACACACAGTTTTCAGGTGTTTGTTGTGTTGTCTCTGACATCAGGGCTTTGACTTCTACACCTCCTCCACCTCCTCCCTCTTCTGAAGGAGCAGCTGCTAACTCCACTGAGAAGCCCATGAAACTGGGGAGGCTACCCGAAGCCGGCCGGACATCGTCGCCCCTAGTGTCCTCTACATCCCACCCCTCAAACCCCTCTCATTTCCAGGTTGAGGTAACGTTTCACCTGAAACACCAACAGTTCTCCTCTTGAGGCTCTCCGAGACCATAGCCAGCTGAAAACTTCATCGACCAGAACTTAGCTGGTCTACTCCACGTCCAACTAAGCCTACCCCATTCAGTTCCAGACACAGCATGTCCATCAGGGACCACCAGGAGGAGATCCAGTTTCTTTTTTTCTCCACTTCCTCTCCTCTCATTCTGTGCTATCCCTGGCTCTGTTGACATGACTCCCATATCTCCTTGTCATTGTGTCAGATCTTGGGCCGGGGTCTCCAGTGTCTACATTGTTGCCTCTTTCCTAAGACCAGAATGGATTCCACAGAAGCTCCTCTTCCAGAGCCCATTGGCTGGACAAGATCCCTCAGGTCTATCACGATCTCTCCAAAGTCTTCAGTAAGAAGCGACGGTCTACCTTACCCCCGCATCATTCCTACGACATGGATATCAAGCTCCTCCCTGGAGCAGCGTGCGTCAGCTTCCGCTCACCTCAGGTGCTGCAAGTGTTTCTTCACTTTGTTCATTCTCTCATCTGTGATCAGTGCACGGGATGTTACTAAAGTAGCTGCGTTCCTCTTGCAACCCATTGTTAACCTTTGCCGCATGTGGCTCTAGCCAGCACGCTACACGGGCGTGCCAATTTATCAAAAACCATCCATGCGTTTTCCCCAGATCGTGACATTTATGTGCAATGAATAGAACTCGATTTTGTTTACTTAAAAACAATGATTTGTAATGAGTGACTTGATTAAAACTTAAGGAGCATTTTCACTGTTTAACATACAAACATGACAACACAAACCAGACTGGACCTTCCCTGATGGCCTCTGCATTGTGCTGGGATGTCTTCAACTCTCTGAACTCTTTATATTGAAACCCTGTGGAGGTGTCAGGTGGAATTAAAATATATTAAAGTTCCTTTAATAACCAATGAGAGAGAAAAGAAAAAAAAACTTGTTTTCTCTATAATAATAATGGATTGCATTTATATAGTGCTTTTCAGGGCCCTCAAAGCGCTTTACATCTCCACTATTCATTCACACACTGGTGGAGGAAGCTACAGGTGTAGCCACAGCTGCCCTGGGGCAGACTGACAGAGGCGAGGCTGCCATATCGCGCCATCGGCCCCTCTGGCCAACACCAGTAGGCGGGAGGGTGAAGTGTCTTGCCCAAGGACACAACGACTAAGACTGTCCGAGCTGGGGCTCGAACCGGCAACCTTCCGATTACAAGACAAACACCCAACTCTTGAGCCGCGATCGCCCGGTGTTTACAGTTTTTTCTGAATGCTTAAACCCTAACTGTGATTCTTGTAGCACAATCTCTAAAACTATTCAGACTTATAGCAAAACCACTCACTGAGTTTGCAAAACTAAAAGCACAAAAACTGCTTTGCACTCAGTTTGCAATTTTGTAACACACACTTTGCAAAACTGTAGGCACAATTCACTGCACAACACTCAATTACCAAATTTCCAACACACTCCTAGCAAAAGTATACACATGTATGGCTATCATTAACACTAATTTGCCAACTGTCTGGCACACTTTCACATGTGAAAACTTTTTTAGATAATTAGTTCACTTTGCAATCAGCCTAAGCACTATAATACAGGTAAGCTGTGTGTGCGGAGTACAATGGAGGGAGCAGAAAGAGTGAGAAGTAGAGGAGGCCGAGGAAGAGGACGTGGAGGTGAAGAAGTAGGATGAAGAGGACGACAAGGACAAGGAGGAGCAAGAGGAAGACGAGGAGGGGGGAGAGGAAGACAAGGAGGGGGGAGAGGAAGATGAGGAGGGGGGAGAGGAAGGGTAAGAAGAGTAAGAAATAGAAATGCTGATGACATCAGAGCTACAATAGTGGACCATGTAATCAACCGTGGAATGACCCTGAGGCCAAAATGTGAACATTGGCATCCTCGAAAGAGTGTCCTTTATCCTTAAGATGCAGATGGACTGCTGAGTCACAAGTGCATGGCACAACACAGAAGAGCCACCTCCACAGGACAAGACTCAGCAGTCCATCTGCATCTAAAGGTCAAAGGTCACTCTTTCGAGGATGCCAATGTTCACATTTTGGACAGAGAGGACAGATGGTTTGAAAGAGGAGTGAAAGAAGCATCTATGTCCACTGTGAGCGACCATCTTTGAACAGAGGCGGGGCTTACGACACCAACTCTCTGCCATCTATAATCCAGTTTTGAGATCCTTCCCAGACGCTTTAACGCCCACTCACATCCTGGGCCATCTGACCTCAGGAATTCGCATGATAAGGTGGGGCCAGGTTTCACAATGAACACACCCGAAACTCCGGCTGATTGGGACCCACGCCCAGTTTCCCACCTTGGCTCAGGCGATTAGAGGATCATCAGGGGGTCCTTTTGTCCCTCTGTGGGAGGTCACTCCCACTAGGTTTATATCTGGGACTCTCCACCATTTGACCTTAGAACTGAAGAAGCTTCTCGGATGAGAGGTGAAACGTCTTCAAGCAACTTAAAGAAGTCCAGACGCTTTTCTTTGCAAGCTCCTTTGACTGTCACCCAATAATCAAAACATTGTAGTTCTCTTGCAAAAGCAAACACAGCTAGATTAACTCTTCACACCTTCGTAAAAATGGTGTTTCCGTATCAAACAGTACACACAAGCCATCATCTACTAAGCACACAATGCGCCAACTGCACACTGATGGTATGAATACAAAACACATCTGGCTTTTGCTTTCTCTGTGCACAAGGTAGGCTATGTCAGTTTGAGCTCATACTTCTGTCATAGATCCATAAGCATAGAGGGATCCAAACTTCAAGTACTGGTGTTTATTCAAACACATCAAAACAAACACAAGTGTTTATTTCCAAGTATAGGATTATTTGCAATCGCCATAATGACTATATGGGTTACTTGGTCTGCAGTGAACATGCTTCCTCTGCCCCCAGCATCTGGTCATCTAGCAATTCTGTAAAGTAACAATTTCAGTATTTTTACATCAATGGTATTGGTGTGTTTCTCATTGGCATACGGCAGTGCTACAAATCTTTGTGCGAAGTGACTGTACTCACCGATTCTCATTTCAAGATGTCCTTATGGTGCTTGCTACAGTGTAGCGGCTCGAGTTAGGCTGGACCCGTTGGCCAGCTACCCTCAGGGTCATTCCACGGTTGATTACATGGTCCACTATTGTAGCTCTGATGTCATCAGCAATTCTATTTCTTACTCTTCCTACCCTTCCTCTCCCCCCTCCTCATCTTCCTCTCCCCCCTCCTCGTCTTCCTCTTGCTCCTCCTTGTCCTTGTCGTCCTCTTCATCCTACTTCTTCCCCTCCACGTCCTCTTCCTCGGCCTCCTCTACTTCTCACTCTTCCTGCTCCCTCCATTGTACTCCGCACACACAGCTTACCTGTATTATAGTGCTTAGGCTGATTGCAAAGTGAACTAATTATCTAAAGAAGTTTTCACATGTGAAAGTGTGCCAGACAGTTGGCAAATTAGAGTTAATGATAGCCATACATGTGTATACTTTTGCTAGGAGTGTGTTGGAAATTTGGTAATTGAGTGTTGTGCAGTGAATTGTGCCTACAGTTTTGCAAAGTGTGTGTTACAAAATTGCAAACTGAGTGCAAAGCAGTTTTTGTGCTTTTAGTTTTGCAAACTCAGTGAGTGGTTTTGCTATAAGTCTGAATAGTTTTAGAGATTGTGCTACAGGAATCACAGTTAGGGTTTAAGCATTCAGAAAAAACTGTAAAGTATTAAAGCACCCATCAGTAAGACTTTAACACCAGATTTAGTCTGAAAAGGTGTTTATTAAGGTGTCCTGATGCATGCTCGATCATCCATGTAAGGATCTTCCAGAAAGTTGATTGTGTTCTTTGGGCTGTTGTGTTCTCAGTGGGGGAAACATGTTAGAATAGAATAGAATAGAATAGAATTCAACTTTATTGTCATTGCACATGCACAGGTACAGGGCAACGAAATGCAGTTTGCATCCATCCAGAAGTGCTTTAGTGATATAGATATATTACAATATATATTAGCAATAATATAGATATGTGAGTATATTACAGAAATGGGTCTATTATGGTATGTTATAATGTACACGGTATGAAGTATGTTGTGAATATTCTATAACTATAAGTATGTACAGGCTGTAGTGAGTACAAGCTATGTACAGGCTATGAACAGGATATAATATGAAAAACTATACAGAATATGAAATAAATAACTTTACAGAATCTGAGATATACAGCTATACAGAAATGGGAACTATGCAAGTTGTAAACAGTTGTAGGATTAAAGATTATCGAATGTACAGAATGATTATTTACACAGAGCTATACAGTAGTGCAGTTAAGATAAGTGAGGGTGTAGATAGTTTCTACAGAGGCTATATAAAGTGCTGGTGGTTGTGAGTGGTGGTTCAGTCCATGTTATTATTGTGTTTGAGGGTACAGTTGTCCATTGTGGGTGTGTGTATGTTCAGTCCATGAGTTTAACGTGGGTCAGATGTCAGGAGGCAGAGTTCAGGAGTCTGACAGCTGTGGGGAAGAAGCTGTTCCGGTACCTGGTGGTCTTAGTCCGGAGGCTCCTGTGGCGCCTCCCAGAGGGCAGGAGGGTGAAGAGTCCATGTGATGGGTGACTGGGGTCTTTGATGATGTCACTCAAAGTCTCTTCTTCAGTCTCAGCTGACTTCTCGGAGTGTTTAAAGATAAAATATGTTTCATAAAACTTTGATCTCATGAAAGTTTAAACTTGTCTGACCTTGAAGAAGAGGTCAAAGGTCAAAACTGATGTGATATTGGGAATCCCCTAATATCATTCACTATATGACTGTATGTTAATCAGTGTTGGGAAAGTTACTTTAAGTTAGTAACGTACTTACATTACTAGTTACTTCTATCAAAAGTAAATCAATTACTTCAAGTTACTCATTACTGTCAAAGTAACTAGTTACTAGGGAAAGTAACTTTGGTTTTACTCAGAATTCTCTTGTTAACGTGTTGCTTCTGTAACTGGATACCAGCCAGACTGCCAGTCTTCTAGCTTGCTTACTTGCCACAAGTGCACTGTGCCACCTACCAATAGAAAGGAAAAGATAATGTGCATGTTGTTCATCTGCTGGTCTCCTCTTTCTAGCGCAAATTGGGCGATAAACAAACAAGAGAGACGATCAGCTGATCATTGATCAGTTTCATGATTGAAGTAGAAACAGGAGAGAGGGGAGAGAATGAGAGAAGAAGAGGCAGCTGTGCAGCAAAGACAGAAAAAATCCAGCTTTGTGTCTTTTTCATTGTAGCTGAAGTCCGGGACAAACTGCATTTCTTTTCAGCTCAATACAAAACGCATAATATTTTCTCTGATAACGAGATGACTCCATTTTTAAGGAGCCATTGGCAACTCTACTAACTAACCTTATGAAAAAAAAGTTCACTATCAGTAACATCATAGCACCCACCCATGCTAGCTAGTACGCAGTACGAGTTATTGTAACTGACTGTAAAAAGTCAGCACAGCTAAAATAAACTCCACCTAAACTTGGTTTATATCTGACCCAGATAGACTGCAGGTCATAACTTCTTACCTGAAGTTCAGTTCACCTGACACTCGGACCGGCAGCCTCCTCGGGTCTCTCCTCCTGCCTCCCCTTTCCCTCATCCACCTGCTGGCTTCCACCACTTGCTAATGTTACTGAATCTGTGGAAGCTCCACAATAGCCACCGCGAGAAGTAACGAATAACAACTCTATCTAAATCTCAGTAATGATTAAGGAGTTCCTGATTTTGGCATAATAACTAGTTACCGTGCTCTTTACAACAATAATAACCTAGTTACTGTAACACGTTACTTAATGACGCGTTAGTCACTACACTGCATATGAGATTTCAATCTGAAAAAATGTCCAATAAAAGAATAGCTATCAAATGCTCACTCACTGCTTTGATGCAGCATTCATGTTTGTTTCCCTCTTCAGGCGCATGTTAAACTCAGACTGGTTAAATATGTTTTAACAGGAAGTTGCAACTGTTTCAGACAAATGAGGAGTGTAGAGGTGCTGTGGTGTTTGGAGGAGGGACTCCTTCAGTCAGAGAAGTGAGGCGTCACAAGTTCCTGGTTTCCAGTGAAGAAGAAGAGAGGCAGCAGTGAACCATCAGAGCCTCATCATGAAAGTCCGTCACACTCTGATCTGCTGCTTCTTCCTTTGTGAGTACATTCACTTGTTCTTTCTGTCACTCTCCTTCTTCAACATGTTTCTGTTGTTAAACATGATGATCAGAGTCAGCTATGAGTCACTTTCATGGACGCTTCTTCCATTCAAACTGCTTTTATTCATGATTTCATGGATGTGTTTGTGGCCAGTATGGACAGAAGAAACCATCACAGTGAGACATTCATGGACATGTTGCTGCTCACTTTGGCTTTAGGATTCGTCCTTTCAAAGATGGTTTCTTACAAGTGTTTGTTACGTCCTCAAAATAACCTGTAATATCAAAGTAAAAACTCCACCTGATACTTTCAGTTATTATTTGAAAATACAAACTTGTTGATCAAGTCAATGAATTTTTCTTTGAAAGACAAAAACACATTTTGTTGCTTTTACTGTTACATGTTCATGTTTCTTCACTGTGACTATTCACAGTTCACTCCCACAGTGCATATAGATTTGACAAAATGACATCACTTCCTGCAGACAAATATAAACCTGTGAGTGAAATCTGTCAGCATCTTCAAACCCAGAGTTGTGTGAAAAGTTATTTGCTAATTCTTCTTGTTTGTCCTGTTGGAGCTGAACAGAAATACGACTGCACAGAGTTTAAATGCTGGAATGAACTGAAATCATTCACATAAAGTAACTGACTCACATCAGCTGCTGAGTTTGGCTTCAGAGCTTTAAAATAGAGTCATAAATTACTCAATAACATGTCGTTCATTGCAAGTATTTGTTACGTCCTCAAAAAAAAAAAAAAAACGAAGTGTCTTGGCCAAGGACACAACGACTGAGACTGTCCAAGCCGGGGCTCGAACCAGCAACCTTCAGATTACAAGGTGAACTCCCAACTCTTGAGCCACGATCACCCACAGTAAAACAAAGTTACAACAAATAAAAACTTCATCACTGTTTTTGTTGTTGCTTCATGAACTTTGACACCAGCAGTACATTTAAACTAAATGATGACATCACTTCCTGTGGATGAAACACATGAAAAACTTGCATGTTGAGCTGTTGCTTCAATCTCTCAACATATAATTACTACAAGTACCACACAGAGGAGTTATGAGTCATTTACATGTTTTGTTTATCTTCATCTTTTATTGTCATTTTATTCATGCATAGGAAACATGTTCAGATATATTTTGAGTCGTGTCGACTGGAAGAAGATTTTCCACCACTTTAGACAACAAAATGTATTTGACATGAATCATTGTTGTTATTCAGACTTTAGTCTCAGTGTGTCTGTGTGTGAATGTTGTGATCAGACTGCAGCTTCTTACAGGAAGTACAAACAGTAACTGTTGATGGTTCATGTTTCCAACAGCTCTGCAGGAGGGAAACCCTGAAGTCACCGATGCTCAGATTCTTCACTATGGAGTCATTGGAGGAGATTTGAAAGCTGGATTCTCCTTTGAGTCTCCAGGAACATGGAAGATGTTCTGCAGAGAAGAATGTGAAGGAGAAAACATTCTCATTAATACAACTGATGTCAGAGCTCAAACAGGCAGATACAGCATTGAATATGAATGGACTGGTTCTCATGTTTTATCTGTGAGCATCTCAAAGCTGACTGAGTCTGACTCTGGACAGTACAGCTGTGGTTTGGGTGGATCTTCATCATCAGCTTCACTCACACAGTTTGTGATCGTTGTTGCTGAAGGTGAGTTTCTGTTTCAGCTGTGGAAATGTTTAGTTTCTGTTCCTGAAGCAAAGTTTGAGTTTCACTGACAGCTGCTGACGGTTTAAAGAAGCTGAAGTTTGTTCTTCTGTCAACTGTTGGTTACATTTGGACTCCTCTAAGTAACCGATGAACTGCAGCTGGGACACGAGTGTGTGTGAATATTAGTGAGTGTGTCAGCTGATAATGATGTGAATGAAATGTTGATGTCAGAAACAGACGCTGATGAATGAAAGAAGATTTCCTGATGTAACTTTGATTTTCTTTGATGAGTTTTTGCTTCTGTGTCGTCAGTTTGATCTTTCCAAGAGTTCCCCTCACAGCAAAATGGATTCTTCCTCAATGAATGTGTGAAAATCACATTCACAACACAAACGTCCATCCAGACTTTAAATGTACTTAAAACCATGAAGGGTTCACAGTTTAGAGTCTATACTTGTCATAAAAGCTGATTTTTCATGAATCCAATCAGTCTGATGATGAAGCCGTTTAAATCTCACTTAGTTCAACAGTTCCTCTGTCAGACTGGTTGAACTGGGCAGCTCCCAGTGTAACTGTGGATCAAACTGGAGTTATTGTGATCAGACTGCATCATCTTCAGCACTGATAGTAACTATTGATCGTTTGTCTCTTTAACAGCACTGCTGGATGGAAACGATGATCAGCTGAAACACTTTGATAAAGAAACTGGTGTTAAGTGACGGCTGTGTGCAAACAGGAATAGGACCCAAGGTGCAGACTCCAGAGACAAACTTAAACCGAAACAGCTTTAATATTGAACTCAAACATAACATAACTGGGAAAAACTCAAAATAAACTAACACCGGCGGACTGACAAAACACACAGCAAAATAAACGGTAGATCGCGACACGGACACAGAGAAACACAGGGCTTAAATACACAGAGGGAGCAATCAGGGAATGAGTAACAGGAGGGAAACACAGCTGGGACAAATCAGAACTGACGAGACCAAAGAAGCGTAAACTGAACACACTGAGATAAGACAGAGACCTTCAAATTAAGGCAAGGCAAGGCAAGGCAAATTTATTTGTATAGCACAATTCAACAACAAGGTGATTCAAAGTGCTTTACAGAGAAACAAAAACAAATAAAAAGCATGATTTAAAATTGATTAAAACAAGCAAACAAACAAACTAACTAAACACACACATTCATATTCACACCTGTTCGCGCGATCTGAACCCTTATCGTAAGGGGAGCTACCAGTCCTGTGGACGAGCTACTTTCTATTTTAAATTCCCTGAATTTAAAATACTCTCTAGACCCAGTTGGGGAGCTACCCAGAGCTCTAAACCCACTTGACAAACAAACAAACAAACAAAACAGTATATAAAATCAAAACAGATAAATCAAAACAGTAGATAAAATCAGTAAGTTTTGAAATTTAAGATAAAATCAGAACAGTAGATAAAATCAGTAGTTAATGTAAGTTTTGAAATTTAAGCTTAAAAGTGTGGATTTGGTGTTTTATTCAAATGCAGCTGAGAACAGGTGAGTCTTCAACCTGGATTTAAATAAACTGAGTGTTTCAGCTGATCTGAGGCTTTCTGGGAGTTTGTTCCAGATATAAGGAGCATAAAAGCTGAATGCAGCTTCTCCGTGTCTGGTTCTGACTCTGGGAACTGATAAAAGACCGGATCCAGATGACCTGAGGGATCTGGATGGTTCATACTGGGTCAGGAGGTCACTGATGTATTTTGGTCCTAAACCATTCAGAGCTTTATAGGCCAGCATCAGAACTTTAAAGTCTATCCTCTGACGGACTGGCAGCCAGTGTAAAGACCTCAGAGCTGGACTGATGTGGTCCACTTTTTTGGTCTTAGTGAGGACTCGAGCAGCAGCGTTCTGAATGAGCTGTAGTTGTCTGACTGATTTTTTAGGTAGACCTGTAAAGATGCTGTTACAGTAATCAAGCCTACTAAAGATGAATGCATGGACTAGTTTTTCCAGGTCCTGTTGAGACATCAGATCTTTTATCCTTGAAATATTCTTGAGGTGATAGTAAGCTGACTTTGTTATTGTCTTAATGTGTTTTTCTAAGTTTAGGTCTGCATCCATCACTACACCCAAATTTCTCGCCTGGTTTGTGGTTTTTAGATGTATAGATTGAAGTTCTCTGGTGACCTGTAATCGTTTTTCTTTGGCGCCAAAGACTATTACTTCAGTTTGTTTTTGTTTAGCTGGAGAAAATTGTGGCACAACCAGTCATTAATTTCCTCGATGCATTTACCAAGAGCCTGTACAGGGCCTTGGTCTCCTGGTGACATTGTGATATATATTTGTGTGTCATCTGCATAGCTGTGATAGTTTATTTTGTTGTTGTTTATAATCTGTGCCAGTGGGAGCATGTAAATGTTAAACAGAAGGGGTCCCAAGATGGAACCTTGGGGAACTCCACATGTGATACTTGTCTGCTCAGATGTGAAGTTACCTATTGATACAAAGTATTTCCTGTTTTCTACGTATGTTTTGAACCAGTTTAGTACAGTTACTGAAAGACCTGTCCAGTTCTCCAGTCGTTTGAGTAATATGTTGTGGTCAACTGTATCAAATGCTGCACTGAGATCCAGTAAAACTAGGACTGACATTTTTCCACTGTCTGTATTCAGACATATGTCATTAAACACTTTGGTCAGAGCGGTTTCAGTGCTGTGGTTCTGTCTAAAACCTGACTGGAAGGCATCGTAGCAATTATTCTGTTTTAAGAAGTAATTGAGCTGTTGAGAAACTGCTTTTTCAATGATCTTACTTAAAAACGGGAGATTTGAGATCGGCCTGTAGTTGTTCATTTGTGTCTTGTCAAGATTGTCCTTTTTCAGTATAGGTTTGATTACAGCAGTTTTTAGTGATTCTGGAAACACACCTGATAATAAAGAAAAGTTGACGATCTGTAACAGGTCTGACTCTAAAGTCTTTGAGACCTTTTTGAAAAAACTTGTTGGCAGGACATCTAAACAGCAGGAGGAGGAGTTCAGTTGACCTAAGATGTCCTCCAGGTCTTTGCTGTTAATAGGTTGAAACTGTTTGATGGTGTTTAAACAGTTTTTTGGTGGACACAGTACATATCCTGGATCTGCTGTTGATGTACCAATTGCTTGTCTAATTTTTTGGATTTTTTCTGTGAAGAATTTGGCAAAGTCATTGCAGGCCATGGTCGAATGAAGTTCAGCTGCCACTGACACAGGAGGGTTTGTTAGCCTGTCAACTGTAGAAAATAAGACCCGAGCATTATGGCTGTTTTTAGTGATGATGTCAGAGAAGTAGGACCTCCTTGCACTCCTCAGTTGTAAATTATAATTGTGAAGTTTCTCTTTATAAATGTCATAATGAACCTGGAGGTTTGTTTTTCTCCATCTGCGCTCAGCTTTCCTACACTCTCTTTTTTCATTTTTCACCAGTGTGGAGTTTCCCCAATCAGACCAGGAGTGACATGTTTAGCCGCATGTTCTCCTTAAATTGCTGGCTGTCTGAGTGGTGTCCCAGAAACGATGTGGGCTTCATAGATAATTGGCAAACCTTCTGGAGGAAACCTGGTCTTGTTAGGAGAGACGGCATCCATCCCACTTTGGATGGAGCAGCTCTCATTTCTAGAAATATGGACAAATTTATTAAACCCCCCAAAATATGACTATCCAGAGTTGGGACCAGGAAGCAGAGTTGCAGTCTTACACGCTTCTCTGCAGCTTCTCTCCTCCTGCTACCCCCCCAAAAACCCATCTCCATAGAGACTGTGTCAGCTTCCAAAAAGACAAAAAACAAACTAAAAACCAGCAACAAACAACTTAAACATAAACAATCACAAAGAAAGAACAATACAGTATCCACATCTGAACCAAAGAGTAAAACAGTGAAATGTGGATTATTAAATATTAGGTCTCTCTCCTCCAAGTCTCTGTTAGTACATGACTTAATAATTGATCAACAAATTGATTTACTCTGCCTTACAGAAACCTGGTTGCAGCAGGATGATTATGTTAGTTTAAATGAATCAACACCCCCGAGTCATTCTAACTACCAGAAACCTCGAAGCACAGGCCGAGGGGGAGGTGTGGCAGCAATTTTTCACACCAGCCTATTAATTAATGAAAGACCAAGACAGACTTTTAATTCATTTGAAAGCCTGATGCTTAACATTGTCCACCCCAGCTGTGAAACTCAGAAACCAGTCTTACTTGTTATCATCTATCGTCCACCTGGGCCTTACACAGAGTTTCTGTCTGATTTCTCAGAGTTTTTATCTGATTTAGTTCTGAGCTCAGATAAAATAATTATTGTGGGTGATTTTAACATCCATGTAGATGCTAAAAATGACAGCCTCAACATGGCATTTAATCTGTTATTAGACTCAATTGGTTTCTCTCAAAATGTAAAAGAACCCACCCACCACTTTAATCACACTCTAGATCTTGTTTTAACATATGGCATAGAAACTGAACATTTAACAGTGTTTCCTGAAAACCCTCTCCTGTCTGATCATTTCCTGATAACATTTACTTTTACAATAATTGATTACACAGCGGTGAAGAGTAGACTTTATCAAAGTAGATGTCTTTCTGAAAGCACTGTAACTAAGTTTAAGAATATAATCCACCCACTGTTATCATCTCCAATGCCCTGTACCAACACAGAGCAAAGCAGCTATCTGAACGCTACCCCAACAGAGGTCGATTATCTTGTTAATAATTTCACCTCCTCACTACGTACGACTCTGGATACTGTAGCTCCTGTGAAAACTAAGGCCTCAAATCAGAAGTACCTGACTCCGTGGTATAATTCTGAAACACGTACCCTAAAGCAGATGACTCGTAATCTGGAGAGGAAATGGCGTGTCACAAATCTAGAGGATCATCATTTAGCCTGGAGAAATAGTTTGCTGCTTTATAAGAAAGCCCTCCGCAAAGCCAGAACATCTTACTATTCATCACTGATTGAAGAAAATAAGAACAACCCCAGGTTTCTCTTCAGCACTGTAGCCAGGCTGACAAAAAGTCAGAGCTCTTTTGAGCCAACCATCCCTTTAACGTTAACTAGTAATGACTTCATGAACTTCTTCACAAATAAAATTTTTATCATTAGAGAAAAAATTACCAATAATCATCCCACAGATGTAATATTATCTACAGCTACTCTTAGTACCATTGATATTAAGTTAGACTCTTTTTCTCCAATTGATCTTTCTGAGTTAACTTCAATAATTACTTCCTCCAAACCATCAACGTGTCTTTTAGACCCCATTCCTACAAAACTGCTCAAAGAAGTCCTGCCATTAATTAATTCTTCGATCTTAAATATGATCAACCTATCTCTAATAATCGGCTATGTACCACAGGCCTTCAAGCTGACTGTAGTTAAACCTTTACTCAAAAAGCCATCTCTAGACCCAGCAGTCTTAGCTAATTATAGGCCAATCTCCAACCTTCCTTTCATATCAAAAATCCTTGAAAGAGTAGTTGTCAAACAGCTAACAGATCATCTGCAGAGGAATGGTTTATTTGAAGAGTTTCAGTCAGGTTTCAGAGCTCAGCACAGCACAGAAACAGCTTTAGTGAAGGTTACAAATGATCTTCTTATGGCCTCTGACAGTGGACTCATCTCTGTGCTTGTCCTGCTAGACCTCAGTGCAGCGTTCGATACTGTCGACCATAATATCCTATTAGAGCGATTAGAACATGCTGTAGGTATTACAGGTACTGCGCTGCAGTGGTTTGTATCATATCTATCTAATAGACTCCAGTTTGTACATGTAAATGGAGAGTCCTCTTCACACACTGAGGTTAATTATGGAGTTCCACAGGGTTCAGTGCTAGGACCAATTCTGTTTACATTATACATGCTTCCCTTAGGCAGTATCATTAGAAGACATAGCATACATTTTCACTGCTATGCAGATGACACCCAGCTCTATCTGTCCATGAAGCCAGATAACACACACCAATTAGTTAAACTGCAGGAATGTCTTGAAGACATAAAGACCTGGATGGCCGCTAACTTTCTGCTTCTTAATTCAGATAAAACTGAGGTTATTGTACTCGGCCCTGAAAATCTTAGAAATATGGTATCTAATCAGATTCTTACTCTGGATGGCATTACCTTGGCCCCCAGTAACGCGGTGAGGAACCTTGGAGTCATTTTTGACCAGGACATGTCCTTCAACGCACATATTAAACAAATATGTAAGACTGCTTTCTTCCATTTGCGCAACATCTCTAAAATTAGAAATATCCTGTCTCAGAGTGACGCTGAAAAACTAGTTCATGCATTTATTACTTCCAGGCTGGACTACTGTAATTCATTATTATCAGGATGTCCAAAAAACTCACTGAAAAGCCTTCAGCTAATCCAAAATGCTGCAGCAAGAGTCCTGACAGGGACTAGAAAGAGAGAGCATATTTCTCCTGTTTTGGCTTCCCTTCATTGGCTTCCTGTTAAATCCAGAATTGAATTCAAAATCCTGCTCCTCACATACAAGGTCTTAAATAATCAGGCCCCATCTTATCTTAATGACCTTGTAGTACCATATCACCCTATTAGAGCGCTCCGCTCTCGCTCTGCAGGCCTACTTGTTGTTCCTAGAGTATTTAAAAGTAGAATGGGAGGGAGAGCCTTCAGTTTTCAGGCCCCTCTTCTGTGGAACCAGCTTCCAGTTTGGATTCGGGAAACAGACACTATCTCTACTTTTAAGATTAGGCTTAAAACTTTCCTTTTTTCTAAAGCATATAGTTAGGGCTGGACCAGGTGACCCTGAATCCTCCCTTTGTTATGCTGCAATAGATGTAGGCTGCCGGGGGATTCCCATGATGCATTGAGTTTTTCCTTTCCAGTCACCTTTCTCACTCACTATGTATTAATAGACCTCTCTGCATTGAATCATATCTGTTATTAACCTCTGTCTCTCTTCCACAGCATGTCTTTATCCTGTCTTCCTTCTCTCACCCCAACCGGTCGCAGCAGATGGCCGCCCCTCCCTGAGCCTGGTTCTGCCGGAGGTTTCTTCCTGTTAAAAGGGAGTTTTTCCTTCCCACTGTCGCCAAAGTGCTTGCTCATAGGGGGTCATATGATTGTTGGGTTTTTCTCTGTATCTATGAAGCGCCTTGAGGCGACTTTTGTTGTGATTTGGCGCTATATAAATAAAATTGAATTGAATTGAATTGAATTGAGACTTTTTCCTTCCAGAGATAACCTTCACCTTAATGGGAGCAATAGTGTCCATTACATTTAACATGTTAGCATTGAAGCTATTGACGAGCTCATTGACTGACCCTCTGGGCAGGTCAGGTGTTAATGGGAAGACCTGGTTAAAAATTGCACTACTGTGTTCAGTTATACACCGTTTTGTGATCACTGTTGTTTTTTTTTTTTGTTTTTTTTTGTTTTTTTTTTTTTAAATGACATCAGAAACAGCAGTATGCGACATTACGTGATGGCAGAGCTTCAGTTCATCCTTTGTCATTTTTTTTTTTTTTTTTTTTTTTTTTTTAATAAATAGGACAGGGGGAATGAATGAGAGAGAGAGGGGGAGAGAAAGAAAGAAAACCAAAGGGGAGAAGAGACGGTGAGAAGGGGGGGGAAGAAAGACAAAAAAAAAAAAAAAAACTCCTGGGTCACCTGTATGGAGAAAAAACAAACAAACAAACAAACAAACAAACAGAGGAGACAGCAAACAACAAAGAGCAACATAATAATAGAGAAAACAAAGCACCATCACAATAAACTAGCTAGTCATAGATATCAGTATTTACTAAGTAATAAACGATATTGTGCAGCACGCAAGATAGACAGCGCACAGTGTGCTTTGAGGCAGCAGCCAAGAAAGCTTTAGTCCGCGTCTGTGAATACCCGTGTGTGCATACCTGTGTGCACACCTGTGTGGATCAGCATGCTTGCATTCCAAAGGTTTCTCCATGTAATGATCTGCTAGGGAGTGTGGGGGGGCCACTGTTGTTGATATATTTGTGTGGGCTGAGATTTTACTTTCAAAGAAAACACAGTAATGATCAGACAGGCCCACATCAGACACAGTAACCTTTGAAATGCTCAGGCCCTTGGAGATCAGTAGGTCAAGAGTGTGTCCTCTATTATGTGTGGCCTCTGTTACATGCTGAGTCAGCCCAAAGTTGCCCAGAATGTTACTCAGGTCTTTAGTCCCTTTGTCCTGAGGGTTGTCCACATGGATGTTAAAATCCCCAACAATAATTACACAGTCAAAATCAACACAGATCACAGACAGCAGTTCACTGAGGTCATTAAAAAAGTCTGTGCAGTATTTGGGAGGCCTGTAAACATTAAGAAACACAACTTTGGATGGGGCCTTCAGCTGTAAAGCCACATATTCAAAAGACTGAAAAATTCCAGGAGATAGCTGCTTACATTGAAATGATTCATTAAATAAGACAGCAACCCCTCCTCCTCTCCTGCTCACCCTGGCCTCACTGATAAAACTGTAGTTAGGAGGGGTCGTCTCGATGAGAACAGCTCCACTGTTACTTTGGTCCAACCAAGTTTCAGTTAAAAACATAAAATCAAGGCTGTGCTCAGTGATTAAATCATTAATTAAAAATGTTTTCCCAGCTAAAGATCTAACGTTTAATAAAGCCAACTTAAGTGTTTTAGAGGTATTACTTGTCCCCTCGTGTTTGGGAGCAGTCTGTGGCACACAAGGTATGTTTACTATGTTTAAAGATCTTTTAGAGTGCAGCTCTCTGTGTTTTGACCAGGCCACATGTCTCCTGTCACCTAAAAGTACAGAAATTTTAAAACCTTCTAGTAAACAGGGTCCCAGCTTCTCCTGGGAAAAGTCACCACTGCCATAATCCTCACAGCCCGGACCCTTCACACATCACACATCAGACTGCGGAGACAGAGCATGAAGGTGGTAAGGAGGAACTAAGGGGGGCGAGGCTGGGCAATGTGACTTCGATTGCTCTGTTGAGGGTGGGGCTCGATGGCGAACCTTTGGCCGCTCTGGTGGGGGGCTTTATGGGGGACAATAAGGGATTGGGCCGGGGGGTAGATCTGAGCCCAGCATTGACCCGCTCCATCATCTCCTCAGTGAATTTCAGGTGTGGGGAGGAGGGAGAAAGGGAGGGGGAGGAGGGTGATGGGGGTGATGGCCTGTCAGGGGTTTGGGGGACTGGGGAAGATCGTGGTCCCTGGTCCTGGTCCTGGTCGTTGGTGTTGTTGAGAGAGTTGGAGGCAAATAGGGACCCCTCTTCTTGCCTCAGATGTCTCTCCTTTCTGAGGCTCTTCCCAGGTGGGGGCAAATGGAGCTCCTCCTCAAGGTTTCTGCTGGGCTTTGTCTGTTCTTGGAGTACTGTTTGTTCCTCTTTATGAGATAACTCCTCGTTTATCTCAGCCTTGGCACCAAGCACAGATGGATGACGTATGGAATAAAACAAGTTGGAGGTGAACAGTTTCACCCCTGACTTGTTAAAATTAAATCCATTTGCTTTAAACAGATGCCTGCGTTCCCAAAAAATATTAAAGTTGTTGATAAAATGCACTGAGTGGTCAGTACATGCTGATATAAGCCATTTATTCAGTGCAAACAACCTGCTGAATCTCTCGTCTCCTCCTCTGACCGGCGGTACAGGTCCACTGATGAATACAGCTGCATTCAGAGAGTTTACAGTATTTAATAATCCAGTAAAGTCCCGTTTCAGAACCTCCGACTGTTGTTTGGACACATCGTTTGACCCTGTATGCAGAACAATGTTTGTCACAGTTGGATATTCATCTGCAATTTGAAGAATTCTCTCCTTCAGGTTGTTGACCATATCGTTAGGAAAGCAGAGGACTTTAGTGTTCTTACCGCACATCCTTTGTACATCCTTTACGGCAGAGTCACCCACAATCAGAGTTTCAGGCCTAGCCTTTAGCTTTCCCTGTGGCCTTTCACTTTTATTTTCAGACCTTACTTCGCTGCTTTTAGATGGATGGTTGTCCGATATAGATCCAGGGTCCTTTGATAGTGGAGCAAATCTGTTCTGCAGTTTCACATTCAGTTGTTTTGGAGGTTTGTTGTTAACCTTCCTATTCGCGGTTGTCCAGTCCTGTTTCCTCCCGTATACAGGGGTAGAAGAGCTTCTCTGTCTCGTAGGAAGTGAAGGCCAGTCGGTTTCAGAGATTTCAGCTCGCTGTGCCCTGCCTGTGATACGTCCTCCCCCTTCCAGGAGACATGATTTATGTCTTGGTTTTGCACCAAGACAGTCCAAGGAGGGATTATCACTTGAGGATTTATAATAATGCACAGAGTCTACTTTCTTGGTCATGTTATCTGTGCTCCTTAGCAGTGTACTAGCTTGCTCATCGCCATTGTTTTGAATCAAAGGCAAGGTTGTTTCATTTCCACACAGTCCATTTACCTCCACGTTTACTTCTAAGCGATGAATTTTTGTCTCCAGTACTGCAATCTTCTGCAGGAGGCTGTGGTAGTCATCTGTGGAGAGGGAAGGCATCTTGTTGCTAGTTAGCCTAGCGGTTAGCACCTTTCCAGGCTATTGTGGTGCCCAGATGCTGTAATCAGGCTTCAGCTGTGTCTAGGCCACAGACACACGGAGCGCTGAGGATAAGGTAACTATAAAAATGTTGCCGTTTCTGTTAAGAACACTTTAGTCCTAATGATCTATAAGTGTCCAGAAGCTATCGCAGGTAAGCTCATACAGGAAAAAAGGGAATAAATCAGCATAAAAATCAATAAAAATCAATAAAAGAAGCAAAGCATTTAAGGAGCAAAGAGATGAAGCGTCCACACTCGCAAAAGGGGAGGAGCCCTTAAAACAGGAAACACATAACACAGACTGAACAAATACACAGACTCACATGCAGGCACTACAGAGGGAACAGAGACGTGGGACCAGGGCAGACACAAACACTGACTGGACACGGGGATATAGGAACTAAGGATACACAGAGACGCGAACTAGACAAGGGGATACAGGTGACAGGGGAGACAGAACAACTAGAGAAGACAGACATAAACCATAAGACAGAACTCAAAGAAACCAAAGACTAGAAAGTATAAATAATATAATAAGATAAGATAAGATAAGATAAGATAACCTTTATTAGTCCCACACGTGGGAAATTTGTTTTGTCACAGCAGGAAGTGGACAGTGCAAGAGTTATGAGGCAAAAATTAGAATACAATAAGAATAAATACAGTACACAACTGTACAGAATAGAATAAAATAATATACTATATACAGTAGAATAAAATAAAATAAATATACAATAAGATAAAAATAGAATACAAATACAAATACTATATACAACTGAGTAAAAATACAACGATGACAGAAAGGATTATTGCACTTAGTATTATTGCATATGTGTGGATGTGTGTGCTTGATCAGTTAAAATCTTTATTATGGAGTCTGACAGCAGTGGGGAGGAAAGACCTGCGAAATCTCTCCGTCCCACACCGTGGGTGCCGCAGTCTCCCACTGAAGGAGCTGCTCAGTGCTGTCACAGTCTGCTGCATGGGGTGGGAGATGTTGTCCATCAGGGATGACAGCTTAGCCGCCGTTCTCCTGTCACTCACCACCTCCACTGGGTCCAGAGGGCATCCTAGAACAGAGCTGGCCCTTCGGATCACCCTGTTCAGTCTCTTCCTGTCCCCAGCAGAGATGCTGCCGCCCCAGCAGACCACGCCATAAAAGATAGCAGAAGCCACAACAGAGTCATAGAAGGTCTTCAGGAGTGGGCCCTCCACTCCAAACGACCTGAGTCTCCGCAGCAGGTACAGCCTGCTCTGCCCTTTCCTGTAGAGGGCGTCTGAGTTATGAGTCCAGTCCAGTCTATTGTTCAGATGAACACCAAGGTACCTGTAGCTGTCCACAGCCTCAATGTCCATACCCTGGATGTTCAGTGGTTGCAGTGGAGAATGCTTGTGCCTGCGGAAGTCTACCACCAGTTCCTTGGTTTTACTGGCGTTGATCTGGAGGTAGTTCAGCTGGCACCAGTCCACAAAGTCTTGGGTCAGACCTCTGTACTCCTTGTCGTCCCCATCAGTGATGAGGCCGACTATTGCAGAGTCATCAGAGAACTTCTGCAGGAAGCACTGGGTGGAATTGTGGGAGAAGTCTGCAGTGTAGATGGTGAAGAGGAACGGAGCCAGAACCGTTCCCTGTGGGGCCCCCGTACTGCAGACGACCCTGTCCGACACACAGCCCTGAGTCCTCACATACTGTGGTCGGTCGGTGAGGTAGTCCAGGATCCAGGTA
This sequence comes from Aulonocara sp. 'chitande type north' Nkhata Bay, assembly GCF_057382095.1. Taxonomy (NCBI): domain Eukaryota; kingdom Metazoa; phylum Chordata; class Actinopteri; order Cichliformes; family Cichlidae; genus Aulonocara; species Aulonocara sp. 'chitande type north' Nkhata Bay. The sequence goes on along the minus strand of NC_141363.1, from coordinate 20,173,168 downwards.
GTGAGGTGATGGTCCACTCCAGAGTTCACCAGCTTGTCCTTTAGAACCGAGGGAAGAATGGTGTTGAAGGCACTGGAGAAATCAAAGAACATGATTCTCACAGTGCTTCCAGCGGTCTCCAGGTGAGCGAGGGAACGATGTAGGAGGTGAATGACGGCATCATCCGCTCCAATGCCAGGCTGGTAGGCAAACTGAAGTGGGTCCAGTGATGAGCTTATTAGGCGCCGAAGCTGAGCCAGGACCAACCGCTCCAGGGTCTTCATCAGGTGGGATGTCAGAGCCACCGGCCTGTAGCTGTTGAGGTCCTTGGGGCGTGAAGTCTTTGGCACTGGTACAACACAGGAGGTTTTCCAGAGCTGTGGGACTCTTCCCAACCTCAGGCTCAGGTTGAAGAGGTGCTCCATCACCCCACACAGTTGGTCCGCGCAGGACCTGACGACCCTCGAGCTGATGCCATCTGGGCCCGCTGCCTTCTTGCCATTAATCCTCCTCAGTTCCCTCCTAACCTGGGTGGTTGAGAGAGACAGGCTGGAGCCTTGTGTTGAGTGTGTATTGGATGCTGTTGTTGGGGGTGGGGGGGAGTGAGCAGGGTGAATAGAGGAGGTGTGAAGTGTCAGAGGTGGAACAGCAGCAGTGGGGGTGGGTGAGTCTGCAGCCGATGTTGCAGACTGCCTCATGGCTGAGTCAAATCTGTTGAAGAAATGATTCAGTTCATTTGCCCATCTCACATCCCTCCCAGGCAGAGAGTTCTGCTGTTTGTGGCCCGAGATGGTTCTGAGGCCTCTCCAGACTTCACCAACGTTGTTTTGTTGAAGCTGGTTCTCCATCTTCTGCCTGTAGCTGTCCTTCCCATTCCTTATCAGTCCCCTCAGCTCTCTCTGCACCCTTTTCAACTCCTCTTTGTCTCTGGATTTGAAGGCCCTCCTCTTCTGCTTGAGGACGGTTTTAATTTCTGGGGTAATCCAAGGTTTGTTGTTGGAGAAACACCGCACAGTCCTGGTAGGTACAGTGTTATCCACACAGAAATTAATATAGTCAGTAATGCATGTAGTAAGGCTGTCGATGTCCTCACCGTGGTCATCACAAATCACCTCCCACACAGTCGACTCAAAACAATCCTTAAGAGCCTCCTCGCTCTCCTCTGACCATCTCTGTACTGTGCGGGTGGCTGGTGGCTCCCTGCGCACTAAGGGCTCATACACAGGGACAAGGTGCACCAGGTTGTGATCAGATCTGCCCAGGGGAGGGAGAGGTGATGAACTGTATGCCTCTTCTGCATTGGCATACAGTAAGTCCAGTGTTTTATTGACTCTGGTTGGGCAGGTCACATACTGGGTGAAGGTGGGCAGTGTGGAGTCCAGTGAGGCATGATTGAAGTCCCCTGATATTATGAGAAGGGCTCTCGGAGATTGTGTTTGCAGTCTGCTGACCACAGAGTGGAGAGAGTCACAGGCTGCATCCGCGTTGGCCGAGGGGGGGACATACGCTGTTATCGCGATAACATGCGAGAACTCCCGGGGCAGGTAGTACGGACGCATGCTAACGGCTAACAGCTCAATGTCTCTGCTGCAGAGTTGTTCTTTCACAGTGATGTGCCCAGGGTTACACCATCTGTCGTTCACAAAAACTGCCAGTCCCCCTCCTTTCCTCTTACCGCTGTCTCTGGTCCTGTCCGCTCGCAGCAGCTGGAATCCCGGTAGTGTCACGCTTGTGTCCGGAGTTAGCGATGTTAGCCACGACTCCGTTAGCATCATGATGCTACATTGCCGGTACTCCCTCTGTGACCAGGTTAGCGACATGAGCTCATCCATCTTATTGGGCAAAGATCTTACGTTTCCAATAATTACAGAAGGAAGAGATGGTCGATAACGTCTCCTTCTCGGGCGACGGCGCTCCTTCCCAGCACGACACCCCCGTCTTTTCCTCCTCAGCTCGCTGGGAATATCGGGTCTGTCCGCCGGCAGTACCGCTGCAGGACTCAGCGCTAACAGCTGATCCTTACTGTAAACAAAGGATCTCTGCTCTGGGTCCCCAGACACGGGTGAAAAAAGTAGAAATAAACTGAGAAAAACGACTAGCACAAAACGGTAGAACATGGTTGCAGAGTCTAATTACTAATACGTTAGTTATAAAAAAATTACGAGAAAAAAGATAAGAAAGAAAGAAACTCAGAATGAGCAGAGCTGCTGTAACAGGCTGCCGCACACGGGGGGCGCCGGAAGTATTAATAAACTCAAAAACCCTGGATCAACGACCCAGGCATCCTAACAACTGGAAGCTCTCTCACAGTTGGATGTTCCTTTAAACACTCTGGAGACAGAGCGTTCTTCTGCAGAGGAGAATGTGGAAGAGAAAACACTCTTGTTCTTACACTTGATAACAGAGCTCAGAGAGGCAGATACAACATTGAATATGCTTCAGGAGTTCTGTATGTGAGCATCACACAGCTGACCAAGTCTGACTCAGGACGGTACAGATGTTTGTCTCTGTTTCAGGACGTCCACTACGAGAACTGTACTCCAGGTTCTACACGTGAAGACTCGACCTACCAGAGCCTCGATCCAGCCGGCAGGGACCAGGACCAGACCTACTCTACACTCACACATCACACATGAGACTCTCTGGATTCACACCTGGGTTTGTTTCAGTGCCTCAGGTTTAAAGTATGAACACAAACCCTGAAAACTGTAAATATTGACTCACTTTGGAGTCAGCTCCAAGTGGCTGTTAGAGGAACTGCAGCTGCCGTGACACCGTCACCTGGAGGAGTTTTAGTTTAGAACTCCTGTTATCAGATACATGGATATAAAGTCTTTACTTTTTATGTGTCTTTATGCAATACACGTGGATTCTGTCAACTCAGTATTAATATTCAAGTCAAGCCAGCTTCATTTGAACAGCACATTTTAAAAATAATTACTCCATTACTAAAATAATCAATAGCTGCAGCCCTACAGCTGTCCCCACCTGAGGAACTGGCGCGGGTGCAGGCCGGGCCCCGGTCGCTCTCACCCCGGGAACAGGGATGGGTGAAGGAGCAGGTTCAGGAGAAGCCCCAGGAACTGGAGGATAGACTGTGCTGGGGTGAAGCTGCAGAACAGGAGGGCCAATCTGAGCCATACTTGGGAGTGATAACTGCTATTAACAGCCATTGGATAGAGTGATAACCATGGTGGGTCTAGTCAGTATAATCAGCAGTAAATGAGTGTGTGGGTGAAGAAATGCTGCACACAGTGCTGTTTGATTCAAGAACCCAAAGCAAAACTCAAAAAGTGTCTCAGGGAGGGGAACCAGCCAGATGTTGTCAGTGTCACTGGTGGAAATCCAGCTGCACTAACCCTCCAGTACATGAGACCTGCCACACAAACAGGCCTACAGAAAGACAGGGTGGAGTGATTCAGCACACAGTACACAGGCGGCTGCTGGCTGCAGACAGGCTCATTACATACAGAGACGTTCTCTTCACACTGATGCAAATAAAAGAAATTATATGACAGATTTTACAGATGTATTTAGCAGTCAGTCAGCACTTTGAGGTTTTTGATTCCATAATAGTTGTTGTGAAATCAGAGTAAGAACAGTGGGCTGGACCTGTCTGGGAACTTTGTCTCACACTGAGAAAGAGCTCCATCGTCATACATTAGTCTGAAGGTAACAATGTTGAGAAATGCGAGAGCTTGTAGAATATTTCGAATGAGTTTGATTTGTTCCTTCATCCTGTTGATTTATAAAATTCATAACATGTGTGCTTAAACAACATTAAACTGTAGGTCTCCTGTCATGATCAGTTCAGTTATAATCATACTGAAATAGGATTGAAACGTTTTTTTACCATGAAACATGAACCTGGGACAGTTGCCTACAAACACCAAGCAGGTAGTCCTCTGATTACATCAAACAGGAAACAGGCCGTCTGCTTTTAGGGAAAGAAAATCCGAGCGCACAAACAACAGGAGGCGTTCATTTCTAGAGGCAGTCGTAACTTAAACACTTTTCAGTGTATCTGTATTTTTAGCATGATTCAGATAACCTGGTCACAATTTGCTGGCTCCTAATTATGGCCAGTTCAATAAGTTGAGACAAATTGTTCAAGATTAGACAGTCCATCAAAGTAACCATCACAGTGAGGTCTCCTTTCAGGGGGAAAGAATAAAGTCTTTAACAGAATGAAGCCAGGCAGCAATAGGAAGATGATTCCCTTTATTGCCTCATTCAGAGTGTGTAACAGTGGGTGTGGTTCTGGAACAAACATCAGGTACATCAACCGTGGAACATAATGCGAACACTGACGAGGATAAACAGATAAACAGATAAACCCTCAGCCTTACACTGGAATTCAGCAACACTTCAAATGTTTCCAAACACATAAGTTGCTCTCTCTCAGTCTCCGGTAGGTCACAAATATCAGATTACAGCTGATTTATTTATTTAATTTGTTTAATATTAAACTTTACTCTGTCAAAAGATGTTTTTTCTGGGTCTCAGGAGGATCAGTTGGCTGAGTGTGACAGTAACATTCCTGCATTCCTGGAACTGGAATATTGAGCTAACTGGAATAATGTTGGGATGTCTGATGTCGGACTGAGGACGTACTGGATGCTACACTGACTCGTGCGTCACCTTGTGGTTCAAAGTGGTATTACATGAGGCTGCCATGTAATACCACTTTGAACCACAAGGTGATTGAAATGTTTGATATAATATCAGAACTGTTGTTCTTTCATATTCTGTTCATAGATGTATTTAAATGTGCAAAGATTTGAAACTCATGTTAAACAAACTGTGAGAAGAAAGAAAGTCTGACTCTTTTCTAACATTTGACCCAAACTGTTTTTCTAAATGATCCCAAACTAAAGTTCATTATCTTCAGATACAGTAAGAGAAATGATGAATGATGAATGATGATCATTGTTGGAGGTTTTGGTCACTGTGCTGAATTTAACAGAGTCAAGTGTCATCATTGTATTTCCACTTTGCACATAATACTATAAATATAAGGAGGAAGCCTGAGGCCCTGCAGCAGACTCACAGACGGATGCAGAGGGGAGGAGTGTAGAGGTGCTGTGGTGTTTGGAGGAGGGACTCCTTCAGTCAGAGAAGTGAGGCGTCACAAGTTCCTGGTTTCCAGTGAAGAAGAAGAGAGGCAGCAGTGAACCATCAGAGCCTCATCATGAAAGTCCGTCACACTCTGATCTGCTGCTTCTTCCTTTGTGAGTACATTCACTTGTTCTTTCTGTCACTCTCCTTCTTCAACATGTTTCTGTTGTTAAACATGATGATCAGAGTCAGCTATGAGTCACTTTCATGGACGCTTCTTCCATTCAAACTGCTTTTATTCATGATTTCATGGATGTGTTTGTGGCCAGTATGGACAGAAGAAACCATCACAGTGAGACATTCATGGACATGTTGCTGCTCACTTTGGCTTTAGGATTCATCCTTTCAAAGATGGTTTCTTACAAGTGTTTGTTACGTCCTCAAAATAACCTGTAATATCAAAGTAAAAACTCCACCTGATACTTTCAGTTATTATTTGAAAATACAAACTTGTTGATCAAGTCAATGAATTTTTCTTTGAAAGACAAAAACACATTTGTTGCTTTTACTGTTACATGTTCATGTTTCTTCACTGTGACTATTCACAGTTCACTCCCACAGTGCATATAGATTTGACAAAATGACATCACTTCCTGCAGACAAATATAAACCTGTGAGTGAAATCTGTCAGCATCTTCAAACCCAGAGTTGTGTGAAAAGTTATTTGCTAATTCTTCTTGTTTGTCCTGTTGGAGCTGAACAGAAATACGACTGCACAGAGTTTAAATGCTGGAATGAACTGAAATCATTCACATAAAGTAACTGACTCACATCAGCTGCTGAGTTTGGCTTCAGAGCTTTGAAATAGAGTCATAAATTACTCAATAACATGTCGTTCATTGCAAGTATTTGTTACGTCCTCAAACAAACTGTAGTCAGTGATATAAAGGGGAAAAACTGCTGCTTTCAATCATCAGATTATTTCATTTACTCAGTAAAACTAAATTACAACAAATAAAAACTTCATCACTGGTTTTGTTGTTGCTTCATGAACTTTGACACCAGCAGTACATTTAAACTAAATGATGACATCACTTCCTGTGGATGAAACACATGAAAAACCTGCATGTTGAGCTGTTGCTTCAATCTCTCAACACATAATTACTACAAGTACCACACAGAGGAGTTATGAGTCATTTACATGTCATGTTTTGTTTATCTTCATCTTTTATTGTCATTTTATTCATGCATAGGAAACATGTTCAGATATATTTTGAGTCGACTGGAAGAAGATTTTCCACCACTTTAGACAATAAAATGTATTTGACATGAATCATTGTTGTTATTCAGACTTTAGTCTCAGTGTGTCTGTGTGTGAATGTTGTGATCAGACTGCAGCTTCTTACAGGAAGTACAAACAGTAACTGTTGATGGTTCATGTTTCCAACAGCTCTGCAGGAGGGAAACCCTGAAGTCACCGATGCTCAGATTCTTCACTATGGAGTCATTGGAGGAGATTTGGAAGCTGGATTCTCCTTTAATTCTCCAGGAACATGGAAGATGTTCTGCAGAGAAGAATGTGAAGGAGAAAACATTCTCATTAATACAACTGATGTCAGAGCTCAAACAGGCAGATACAGCATTGAATATAAAATAGAATTAATTTATGTTTTATCTGTGAGCATCTCAAAGCTGACTGAGTCTGACTCTGGACAGTACAGCTGTGGTTTGGCTGGATCTTCATCATCAGCTTCATTCACACAGTTTGTGATCGTTGTTGCTGAAGGTGAGTTTCTGTTTCAGCTGTGGAAATGTTTAGTTTCTGTTCCTGAAGCAAAGTTTGAGTTTCACTGACAGCTGCTGACGGTTTAAAGAAGCTGAAGTTTGTTCTTCTGTAAACTGTTGGTTACATTTGGACTCCTCTAAGTAACCGATGAACTGCAGCTGGGACACGAGTGTGTGTGAATATTAGTGAGTGTGTCAGCTGATAATGATGTGAATGAAATGTTGATGTCAGAACAGACGCTGATGAATGAAAGAAGATTTTCTGATGTAACTTTGATTTTCTTTGATGAGTTTTTGCTTCTGTGTCGTCGGTTTGATCTTTCCAAGAGTTCCCCTCACAGCAAAATGGATTCTTCCTCAATGAATGTGTGAAAATCACATTCACAACACAAACGTCCATCCAGACTTTAAATGTACTTAAAACCATGAAGGGTTCACAGTTTAGAGTCTATACTTGTCATAAAAGCTGATTTTCATGAATCCAATCAGTCTGATGATGAAGCCGTTTAAATCTCACTTAGTTCAACAGTTCCTCTGTCAGACTGGTTGAACTGGGCAGCTCCCAGTGTAACTGTGGATCAAACTGGAGTTATTGTGATCAGACTGCATCATCTTCAGCACTGATAGTAACTATTGATCGTTTGTCTCTTTAACAGCACTGCTGGATGGAAACGATGATCAGCTGAAACACTTTGATAAAGAAACTGGAAGCTCTCTCACAGTCGGATGTTCCTTTAAACAACCTGGAAACAGAGGGTTCTTCTGCAGAGGAGAGTGTGGAGGAAACAACTTTCTTGTTCTTACACTTGATAACAGAGCTCAGAGAGGCAGATACAAAATTGAATATGCTTCAGGAGTTCTGTATGTGAGCATCACACAGCTGACCAAGTCTGACTCAGGACGGTACAGATGTTTACTGAGTGGATCTTCCAGCAGTTCATCCAGAGACTTTCAGGTCACTGTCACAGACGGTGAGTTTTTACTGACGTTAATCAAATGTTGTCAGAGTGGAGCTGTTCAGCTGTTCCTTATTTCCTGTCATATATCTGCTGTTCCAGTGGTGGATGTTCATGTTGAACACGAGCAAAGTTTCTAATAATGAGCTCAGTGTCTGTACAGTGATCCCTGTGAGCCAACAGCTCAGGCTGCTCTCAGCACTCAGTTTATCTCAACATAGAAACAGAATTATTTAGAAACAAGATTATTTTGAAGTGTGAACTTTGTAAAGTTACTGTGATGGAGAGCAGGAATCAGAGTGTGGAGCTGGAAATGAACAGGTGACCATTAATGTCCCTAAATGTCTTTATTGTTTCCAAGAACCTGATATTTCAACATACATTCATATTTTATTTCATTGTTAAACTATTTTAGTGCATTTTTTTAATCTAAAACTAAATTTTCCAAACTGTTTTTTTCTCAGTCAGTGGATCCATTTAAGGCTCGTTTGATTTCTCAGCTGATTTTTGAATCTTTGTGTTTTTCTTCTTCACAGCTCCAAACATTTATAAGTCAAACTTTCCTCTCTGCTCTTGTTCAGCAGCTGGACCATCAGCCACGACTACAGGAAGCTGCACACCTTCATTAACTTTGACTGGAAGCACTGAGCAGCCTGAAAGAGCAGCATCTGCAGGTACATCCATCTATGAGAGAAGACAGTATGTTTTTAATCAGCCTGTCCTGTGTGGCAGCTTTTCTAATCAGAAGTATGATGTGAGTGTGACGTTGTGCCAAACTCGCTTTCTTTTTCTAAATTCTCTGTGAGCTCCTCTTGTTCATGTAGAACTTTTATCTGTTTGTTTATTCGTTTCACGTCTGTTATTTCACTACATGTGCAACTCATCAATCAATATGTAAAACAAGCTTGTTCTGCTGTCACAGGTGTGCTGCTGTATGTAATCATCTCTCTGCTCATCATCATCATCCTCTCATCACTGACTGTTCTAATAATCTGCATCAAGAGGAAGAGCAGCAGAGGTAAGACAACAGAGACACAGAAACACACAGAACGTCTCGTTTCTAACCAAAAACTCTTTTTTCACTTCACTTGAAGTCTGTTCAAACAGCTGCAGTCAAACATCAAAATATTTCATCCTGCTTGTCCACTTTGGGCTCTAAGAGGAGAGTGGAGTGACTTGTAGAGATGATGTTAAACACTGGAAGTAACTGAATCCTAAACTGTGTCACACATGAACTCTGGACACTGTCAGCAGGATCAGATCCAGATGTTCTCTGCTTCAGACGTGTGAAGTAAAAACAGGAAAAATATACTGACTACACGACCCATGAAAACTGTAAAATAGTATAATTATTGTGGATCACTTCTTCAGTACACAGGAGGAGACTCGAGCAAATGTGAGTCTTTGATTCTGAAGGCAAAGTCTAAAATGAAGCCTAATAAAGTCCAACTAAGCAGGATGAAAGAACGGGAGGGGCAGCAGTGATCTTCAGCCTCACGTGCACTTTGAATGATTGTTCCCTCTAACAGAGGAACATCCTTTGTTTGTTCCACAGGTTTGAGGACCAGAGGAAACTCAGAGGGCACAAACATGGAGGTGACTTTCTTTCTCTTTGGTTCCTCTCACTGTTGACAGACTGCTACTGTAACAAAGAAATAAAGCAGTCACAGTGTGATGGTTCAGTTTGTAGACTGTTCCAGAAATTACAGTCCAAGAAGGTGAATTCAAACAGGTAGGTGACAAAAATGGCCGCCCAGACGGAGACTCCAACAACAAACAGAGACACTGTTGTCTGAGAGGTTCAACGAGGCAACGTGGAAATATTTACCAGCACAAATGATTTAACCAAGTCAGAGTCTCTTCTTTTTATGTGAAGAAGACAGTTTGTCTCTGTTTCAGGACGTCCACTACGAGAACTGTACTCCAGGTTCTACACGTGAAGACTCGACCTACCAGAGCCTCGATCCAGCCGGCAGGGACCAGGACCAGACCTACTCTACACTCACACACCACACATGAGACTCTCTGGATTCACAGCTGGGTTTGTTTCAGTGCCTCAGGTTTAAAGTTGGAACACAAACCCTGAAAACTGTAAATATTGACTCACTTCGGAGTCAGCTTCAAGTGGCTGTTAGAGGAACTGCAGCTGCTGGAACGTCTGCAGGAGGAACCAGCCCCACCAGCCCCCATCATCCTACACGAGTGCCCCGTGGACACTGTGAAGTCTTTCTGCTGCAGTGTGTCATCCATTTGTCTGAGAAGGTGTCTGCAGTCTTCCTTCTCTCCAACACCTCGACACCTCCAGGACCCCGAGACTGACACGAAAAATGTCTTCTGACCCCTCCCACCCTGGACAGAAACAGTCGCTCCCCTCAGTATCATGAAACTGCCAATATTATGTACATGTTATTAAAAACAACAAAACATTACCTCCCCTGATCAGTCTGTTTTTTGTACACTAAGAAAAATAATTAAATGTTATAGATTTCATATTTTACTCAACCCTAAACAGAGACAACTTTGAATTCTTCTATTTTATTTGAGCGTTTCAAGTGAATCCATTGCATTAAATGTTCATTTGGAATCACTTGATGGATCTGCATCAGACGTAACTGAAGTTAATCAGCTGGTTAGCCACACAGAGCTAACAGCAAACCATATAAAACCTTAGCATACGCAGCAGCTACAAGGATGGTGTTCTTATTCTATTATTATTACAGTGGTTGAAACATAATAAGTCTGCCTTCACTTTGTAATCCACATCAGTCCTGCTGCAAATCCCACATTTCCACAGCGTTCCTGTGACTTTTGGTGTTCTTTAGGTCAGCACTATGTTGGTGTTTGTATTGAATCAGATTATTTGTATGGAACAGACTTTGGTGTCACACCAGTTTGTACTACAGGATGGAGTAGGGAGCTGATGTGGGGTCCAGTCTGTGAAAGAGCAGCTGTTCCAGTTACCCTAACTTACAACAACAACACAAGCAGTGGATGTGATGAGCAGAGATGGGCCGTTACTGTAATCTGATTACTTTTTTCAAGTAACTTGACCAACACTGGTGATGAGCACGTTACCTACTGAACTGTAAACGGAGGAATTTCTGATCATCTGTGGATCATTTTTGTTAACTGCTTATTCAGCTGAGGGTCACAGGGGTGGAGTCTGTCCCAGCTGTCACAGGGAGAGAGGCGGGTCCACCTGCACAGGTCGCAAGTCAGAAAGGACAGAAACCACACTCTCTCATATACACACCTATATGTTTTGGGCACAACCTGACAACCGTCTCATTGGACCGTGGGAGAGCACATGAATGTCACAGAAAGACCCCAGCTGACCAAGACCCTTGAACCTGGAGACTTTAATCTGGGCAGCAGTGCCTGACATCACCTCACCGCCCCGACGTCAGGCTCTAATCTTGTGTTTGTGTTTTACTCCAGGGCAGCTGCCGTGACACCGTCACCTGGAGGAGTTTTAGTTTAGAACTCCTGTTATCAGATACATGGATATAAAGTCTTTACTTTTTATGTGTCTTTATGCAATACACGTGGATTCTGTCAACTCAGTATTAATATTCAAGTCAAGCCAGCTTCATTTGAACAGCACATTTTAAAAATAATTACTCCATTACTAAAATAATCAATAGCTGCAGCCCTACAGCTGTCCCCACCTGAGGAACTGGCGCGGGTGCAGGGGCGGGCCGGGCCCTGGTCGCTCTCACCCCGGGAACAGGGATGGGTGAAGGAGCAGGTTCAGGAGAAGCCCCAGGAACTGGAGGATAGACTGTGCTGGGGTGAAGCTGCAGAACAGGAGGGCCAATCTGAGCCATACTTGGGAGTGATAACTGCTATTAACAGCCATTGGATAGAGTGATAACCATGGTGGGTCTAGTCAGTATAATCAGCAGTAAATGAGTGTGTGGGTGAAGAAATGCTGCACACAGTGCTGTTTGATTCAAGAACCCAAAGCAAAACTCAAAAAGTGTCTCAGGGAGGGGAACCAGCCAGATGTTGTCAGTGTCACTGGTGGAAATCCAGCTGCACTAACCCTCCAGTACATGAGACCTGCCACACAAACAGGCCTACAGAAAGACAGGGTGGAGTGATTCAGCACACAGTACACAGGCGGCTGCTGGCTGCAGACAGGCTCATTACATACAGAGACGTTCTCTTCACACCGATGCAAATAAAAGAAATTATATGACAGATTTTACAGATGTATTTAGCAGTCAGTCAGCACTTTGAGGTTTTTGATTCCATAATAGTTGTTGTGAAATCAGAGTAAGAACAGTGGGCTGGACCTGTCTGGGAACTTTGTCTCAAACTGAGAAAGAGCTCCATCGTCATACATTAGTCTGAAGGTAACAATGTTGAGAAATGCGAGAGCTTGTAGAATATTTCGAATGAGTTTGATTTGTTCCTTCATCCTGTTGATTTATAAAATTCATAACATGTGTGCTTAAACAACATTAAACTGTAGGTCTCCTGTCATGATCAGTTCAGTTATAATCATACTGAAATACCATTGAAACGTTTTTTTACCATGAAACATGAACCTGGGACAGTTGCCTACAAACACCAAGCAGGTAGTCCTCTGATTACATCAAACAGAAAACAGGCCGTCTGCTTTTAGGGAAAGAAAATCCGAGCGCACAAACAACAGGAGGCGTTCATTTCTAGAGGCAGTCGTAACTTAAACACTTTTCAGTGTATCTGTATTTTTAGCATGATTCAGATAACCTGGTCACAATTTGCTGGCTCCTAATTATGGCCAGTTCAATAAGTTGAGACAAATTGTTCAAGATTAGACAGTCCATCAAAGTAACCATCACAGTGAGGTCTCCTTTCAGGGGGAAAGAATAAAGTCTTTAACAGAATGAAGCCAGGCAGCAATAGGAAGATGATTCCCTTTATTGCCTCATTCAGAGTGTGTAACAGTGGGTGTGGTTCTGGAACAAACATCAGGTACATCAACCGTGGAACATAATGCGAACACTGACGAGGATAAACCCTCAGCCTTACACTGGAATTCAGCAACACTTCAAATGTTTCCAAAAACACAAGTTGCTCTCTCTCAGTCTCCGATAGGTCACAAATATCAGATTACAGCTGATTTATTTATTTAATTTGTTTAATATTAAACTTTACTCTGTCAAAAGATGTTTTTTCTGGGTCTCAGGAGGATCAGTTGGCTGAGTGTGACAATAACATTCCTGCATTCCTGGAACTGGAATATTGAGCTAACTGGAATAATGTTGGGATGTCTCATGTCGGACTGAGGACGTACTGGATGCTACACTGACTCGTGCGTCACCTTGTGGTTCAAAGTGGTATTACATGAGGCTGCCATGTAATACCACTTTGAACCACAAGGTGATTGAAATGTTTGATATAATATCAGAACTGTTGTTCTTTCATATTCTGTTCATAGATGTATTTAAATGTTCAAAGATTTGAAACTCATGTTAAACAAACTGTGAGAAGAAAGAAAGTCTGACTCTTTTCTAACATTTGACCCAAACTGTTTTTCTAAATGATCCCAAACTAAAGTTCTTCAGATACAGTAAGAGAAATGATTTCATGATGAATGATGATCATTGTTGGAGGTTTTGGTCACTGTGCTGAATTTAACAGAGTCAAGTGTCATCATTGTATTTCCACTTTGCACATAATACTATAAATATAAGGAGGAAGCCTGAGGCCCTGCAGCAGACTCACAGACGGATGCAGAGGGGAGGAGTGTAGAGGTGCTGTGGTGTTTGGAGGAGGGACTCCTTCAGTCAGAGAAGTGAGGCGTCACAAGTTCCTGGTTTCCAGTGAAGAAGAAGAGAGGCAGCAGTGAACCATCAGAGCCTCATCATGAAAGTCCGTCACACTCTGATCTGCTGCTTCTTCCTTTGTGAGTACATTCACTTGTTCTTTCTGTCACTCTCCTTCTTCAACATGTTTCTGTTGTTAAACATGATGATCAGAGTCAGCTATGAGTCACTTTCATGGACGCTTCTTCCATTCAAACTGCTTTTATTCATGATTTCATGGATGTGTTTGTGGCCAGTATGGACAGAAGAAACCATCACAGTGAGACATTCATGGACATGTTGCTGCTCACTTTGGCTTTAGGATTCGTCCTTTCAAAGATGGTTTCTTACAAGTGTTTGTTACGTCCTCAAAATAACCTGTAATATCAAAGTAAAAACTCCACCTGATACTTTCAGTTATTATTTGAAAATACAAACTTGTTGATCAAGTCAATGAATTTTTCTTTGAAAGACAAAAACACATTTTGTTGCTTTTACTGTTACATGTTCATGTTTCTTCACTGTGACTATTCACAGTTCACGCCCACAGTGCATATAGATTTGACAAAATGACATCACTTCCTGCAGACAAATATAAACCTGTGAGTGACGTGAGTGAAATCTGTCAGCATCTTCAAACCCAGAGTTGTGTGAAAAGTTATTTGCTAATTCTTCCTGTTTGTCCTGTTGGAGCTGAACAGAAATACGACTGCACAGAGTTTAAATGCTGGAATGAACTGAAATCATTCACATAAAGTAACTGACTCACATCAGCTGCTGAGTTTGGCTTCAGAGCTTTAAAATAGAGTCATAAATTACTCAATAACATGTCGTTCATTGCAAGTATTTGTTACGTCCTCAAAGAAAACGAAGTGTCTTGCCCAAGGACACAACGACCGAGACTCTCCAAGCCGGGGCTCGAACCGGCAACCTTCAGATTACAAGGTGAACTCCCAACTCCTGAGCCACGATCACCCTCAGTAAAACAAAGTTACAACAAATAAAAACTTCATCACTGGTTTTGTTGTTGCTTCATGAACTTTGACACCAGCAGTACATTTAAACTAAATGATGACATCACTTCCTGTGGATGAAACACATGAAAAACTTGCATGTTGAGCTGTTGCTTCAATCTCTCAACACATAATTACTACAAGTACCACACAGAGGAGCTATGAGTCATTTACATGTTTTGTTTATCTTCATCTTTTATTGTCATTTTATTCATGCGTTTGTGACCCGTGGTAGGTACCTATTTAAAATAGGACAGAGCCGTAGGCGCACAGTCAGTTTAAAAGATTTTTAATACAAAATAAAAGAAACAGTGTAACAGCGGCACCTAAAAACAATTAAAAACTTTACCTTATTAGAAACTATAAAACTGTACGATTGCCATGAGCCAGGACAAGCGCTGCGGGGAACCGTTTAAAAACAAATCGACATAGCACACAGGTTAAAAGTGGACGGCAACTCACACATGACCCCAAATGGGTAAAACACTGTAGAAAAAGGCAAATCTTCGGTGCCGTCTTCACTCAGGCCCACCGCTGTGCATGCAAAAGCGGGGAGACAAAAAAAAGGATTTGTTTTCCCTGCAGCGCCTTCACCGTCTGCGACAATATATATATAAAAAAAGGAGTTAAAATACTAAAAGGATCAATATCTGTGGTGCCTACTGATACAGAAAAAATTAAAACAAAAAACAAAACCATCGACAGCCGCAACAGTCAGTCTGTCGACTTACACCGGTTTAAAACAAATTAAAACACACTGAGGTATCGGGTCCTTTACCCGCAGCCAGAAATCCACCTGGCAAAGCAGCAGCTCGGTACTCTGTAAATAAAAGGCAGGAGATCACTTAGCTGGACAGTAAAACACAGGAATATTCCTCAACTGAATTGGTTTTGTTACCTGTCCACAAGTTCGTGTCACACCCTAATAAATGTGGGTCAGTGGCGATGAAGTCCACTATACCGTTCTCACGGGAGCAATGTTTCCCACCTACAAGGGTGCAAATAACTGTAAACCTCTGCCAACAGCCAGAGCTCAAGTGGTACATTTTTGTGTAACCTACCGTTCTAACAGAAGTTTAGGGGAAGACCCGTATCAGACTTTCATAGTTAAGAAACACCAACTTGCCCAACTCGGACCAAGCACTCGCAGTTTCAGGTTTGCAGAGGAATACCCAATTGCCCACACCTGCGCTTATAAAAGGAGCAAAGACCAGATCCGCCCACCAGGGGCGGTCCCGAGTCTCCAGGTCTCACCTGTCACACATAGGAAACATGTTCAGATATATTTTGAGTCGTGTCGACTGGAAGAAGATTTTCCACCACTTTAGACAATAAAATGTATTTGACATGAATCATTGTTGTTATTCAGACTTTAGTCTCAGTGTGTCTGTGTGTGAATGTTGTGATCAGACTGCAGCTTCTTACAGGAAGTACAAACAGTAACTGTTGATGGTTCATGTTTCCAACAGCTCTGCAGGATGGAAACCCTGAAGTCACCGATGCTCAGATTCTTCGCTATGGAGTCATTGGAGGAGATTTGGAAGCTGGATTCTCCTTTAATTCTCCAGGAACATGGAAGATGTTCTGCAGAGAAGAATGTGAAGGAGAAAACATTCTCATTAATACAACTGATGTCAGAGCTCAAACAGGCAGATACAGCATTGAATATGAAATAAAATCAGTTTATGTTTTATATGTGAGCATCTCAAAGCTGACTGAGTCTGACTCTGGACAGTACAGCTGTGGTTTGGCTGGATCTTCATCATCAGCTTCACTCAGACAGTTCGTGATCGTTGTTGCTGAAGGTGAGTTTCTGTTTCAGCTGTGGAAATGTTTAGTTTCTGTTCCTGAAGCAAAGTTTGAGTTTCACTGACAGCTGCTGACGGTTTAAAGAAGCTGAAGTTTGTTCTTCTGTCAACTGTTGGTTACATTTGGACTCCTCTAAGTAACCGATGAACTGCAGCTGGGACACGAGTGTGTGTGAATATTAGTGAGTGTGTCAGCTGATAATGATGTGAATGAAATGTTGATGTCAGAAACAGACGCTGATGAATGAAAGAAGATTTCCTGATGTAACTTTGATTTTCTTTGATGAGTTTTTGCTTCTGTGTCGTCGGTTTGATCTTTCCAAGAGTTCCCCTCACAGCAAAATGGATTCTTCCTCAATGAATGTGTGAAAATCACATTCACAACACAAACGTCCATCCAGACTTTAAATGTACTTAAAACCATGAAGGGTTCACAGTTTAGAGTCTATACTTGTCATAAAAGCTGATTTTCATGAATCCAATCAGTCTGATGATGAAGCCGTTTAAATCTCACTTAGTCCAACAGTTCCTCTCTCAGACTGGTTGAACTGGGCAGCTCCCAGTGTAACTGTGGATCAAACTGGAGTTATTGTGATCAGACTGCATCATCTTCAGCACAGATAGTAACTATTGATTGTTTGTCTCTTTAACAGCACTGCTGGATGGAAACGATGATCAGCTGAAACACTTTGATAAAGAAACTGGAAGCTCTCTCACAGTCGGATGTTCCTTTAAACAACCTGGAAACAGAGGGTTCTTCTGCAGAGGAGAGTGTGGAGGAAACAACTTTCTTGTTCTTACACTTGATAACAGAGCTCAGAGAGGCAGATACAAAATTGAATATGCTTCAGGAGTTCTGTATGTGAGCATCACACAGCTGACCAAGTCTGACTCAGGACGGTACAGATGTTTACTGAGTGGATCTTCCAGCAGTTCATTCAGAGACTTTCAGGTCACTGTCACAGACGGTGAGTTTTTACTGACATTAATCAAATGTTGTCAGAGTGGAGCTGTTCAGCTGTTCCTTATTTCCTGTCATATATCTGCTGTTCCAGTGGTGGATATTCATGTTGAACACGAGCAAAGTTTCTAATAATGAGCTCAGTGTCTGTACAGTGATCCCTGTGAGCCAACAGCTCAGGCTGCTCTCAGCACTCAGTTTATCTCAACATAGAAACAGAATTATTTAGAAACAAGATTATTTAGAAGTGTGAACTTTGTAAAGTTACTGTGATGGAGAGCAGGAATCAGAGTGTGGAGCTGGAAATGAACAGGTGACCATTAATGTCCCTAAATGTCTTTATTGTTTCCAAGAACCTGATATTTCAACATACATTCATATTTTATTTCATTGTTAAACTATTTTAGTGCATTTTTTTAATCTAACACTAAATTTGCCAAACTGTTTTTTTCTCAGTCAGTGGATCCATTTAAGGCTCGTTTGATTTCTCAGCTGATTTTTGAATCTTTGTGTTTTTCTTCTTCACAGCTCCAAACATTTATAAGTCAAACTTTCCTCTCTGCTCTTGTTCAGCAGCTGGACCATCAGCCACAACTACAGGAAGCTGCACACCTTCATCAACTTTGACTGGAAGCACTGAGCAGCCTGAAAGAGCAGCATCTGCAGGTACATCCATCTATGAGTCTGAGAGTAGAAACACTGACAGATTTTTTATAACCTGAGTGAAAACTGGTTTAATTATTATCATAATTACTCCTTAATGTGTCCTGTTATATGCTTTTCATTTAGTTTGACAAGTGACATTAGCAAACAATCTGAGGTGAATATGTTCTTTAGAAGCTGTAAAATGCTAAAGTAACACTAACTCTATTTCATATTATTTCAGTCTGTGGGTGATGAGTTCTTACTGTACAGCTCTATATACTGTACGCATGTCTTCAGCTTGTTGTTCTTCTCAATCTGCTGCAGATGTGCTGCTGGTTGTGGGTCTGACTCTGGCTCTCATCATCATCCTGTTATCAGTGTCTGTGCTGATATTCTGCAAGAAAAGATCCTCTAAACCAAAGGGTGAGACAGCAGGAAGCACACAGACAGACACACTCATCGCTCAGTTTGTATTTAATTCTTTGTGAATTAAAGCTTTGAAAAGACAAACACAACAACACAACCTCGACCCAGAAAAATCACTGAACAAAAACCACCTTAAGATCTGAATTCAGGTTAAGAGAGTGAACTGCTGCTCAGTTTAAACTTCCAGTTACACCTGGAAGTGATGTAATAGTTACTGTTACAGCAGCAGGTGCTAACATTAAACTGACTGTGATTTACAGACAGCAAAGCAAATTAAAAACAAACCAGAAACAATCATTTTATTACACAAATGAAAATGTAAAGTTTCACATTAATCATTGATAAATAGCCCAAAGCAGAGGAGTCACATGTGGCTAATGTTACAGTTAATTTATACTTAAAATACTATTCTGCCTTGATTAAATCTGCTGTGTGGCTCCTGCTAATGTTTTGGTCGAAAACTACTTAAAAATGACTTTTTAAAAACTGAAGGTTTCTGACCGGCTTCAGCATGTTGGAGGAGATGTGGTGGAAACCATCACGAGAATTTATATCCAAAGCCTGGCAGAAATGTTGTCTGAATCACTCTCTGAATAAAGTCTTCAGTGTCTTTGGTGAAGGTCGTCACAGATGGAGATCTGTCAGCACTAAATCATCAAAAATATTCTCTCTGATGTGTTTTCAGATCCTCCTGTGGAAACCGAGCAGGCTGCTGTCACAGAGGTGAGTTTGATCAACTTTACTCACAGCGTCAGAGTTTTGGTGAAATTAGTAAGTAGAATTTTATTAGTTCAGCAGGTTTAAAGATAAATATCACACAGTGTTGATAGCAGCATGCTAGAACATAAAAACATGACCTCAGAGACCTGCTGCAGACGTGTGGATGGAAACGTTCACTGAGTACAGTCATACTGTGACACAATGGGACTTAACTTTGTAATATTTCTTAAGTGATAAAAAAGGGTTTAACAACAGTCACCTTAATGGTTTCTGATAGATTTAGTACATGTGTCAAAGGGACTTTCCGTTACTTTACACACAAATCTGTCAGGAGCACAAACTGGGACTATTTTTTCTTCAGGTTGGAGAAAGTTATCAGTGATCCACCTACTGTACACAGGCTCTGCAGCTCAGAAACATTTTGGGGTTTGAGAGACATGCAGCTGAACATCATGTGTGTTAAAGTGCTCAGAATGTGCTGAAACAGTAAAGACCCCAAACAGAAGCCTGTGGAAGACAACAGGCAGAGGAGAATACTGAAATTAGAAGCCGCCACCTGGCACACAATGCACCCGACCCCTATGGCGCCTCCTGCGGGTGGTGGGCCTGCGGGAGGATGGGCCCATGTCTCCTCTTCGGGCTGTGCCCGGCCGGGCCCCATGGACTAAGGCCCGGCCACCAGACGCTCGCCCTCAGGCACCCTCCCCGGGCCAGGCTCCAGGACAGGGCCCCGGTAACCCTATCCCGGGCAGGGTAAACGGTTCCCTCGATGTTCTTTTCATAACAAAACATAAACAGGAAAATTACACACAAGTGAGGGGTTCATTTTTCATTCTTAAATAAATAACATCAGTCACACAGTGCTCACATTATTTATCACCTGTGATGCCCGGTGACAAACAGATGCCTGAACACACCGGCCCTTTAATGAACTGTTCTATTACAAGAGCGGGGCTCCGGCCCCACTCACTCAGGGCTGACGACGCACCTGCTCGTCTCGTCCTTTGAGTCGGTTTGTGTTAACAATCCTAAACATTATTGAAAATGTGGCAGCTGATCAACAGTTTCATCTCTGCTCGTTCTCTTTTTCAGGAGGGAGACGACTCGAGCAAACTCACCTACTCTGAGGTGAATTTTTCCAAGAGGACTTTTGGCTCTCCCAACGGAGCCTCGAGTGGTAACACTGGTGAAGTTATCTACTCTGCGCCTCGGGTCCATGTGAGCTCTGATGTCAGAGATGATTCGCTGTACTCGAGTGTAGCTTAGCTTCAAGCTGCTGCTGCCACGTTTCTCTGTGAAGGGACCAGAGGAAGCTCTCAGTGTAAATAATCTGATTCACACCAAAATCTGTTTGAATGGGATTTTATTTTAATGTAACAACAGGACGGTGACAGCGTGTGATTGGTCAGATGCTGTGATGTCATAGCTTTGTAAATTATGGTCACTGAGGGATTTTGGTGTTTTGAAGTTGAGCACAGGTCCAATCAGTGATCCTGTGGCAGTAAAGTGACTCAGTGAAGATGCAGGGAAATCTGTCAGACAGCTGATCTGCACAGTTCTTAAGTTTACTGAAAACATTTTCAGGATCAGAGCTTTTCCTCTCCTTCAGTCACTCGAGGAGTTAAAAAACTTTCTTCCTGTCATGTTCCATGTACACACACAGTTCTTTGCTAAATCTAAAGTCTTGAAATAATTCTTTAAAAAAAGAAAAACTTCTTGTCTTTCACAACTTCAGAGTCACACGAGTGAAGAAAATGGGGAAGTGTTCAGACTGCATGCTCAGCTTGGTGTCAGTTTAGCAAGATCAGCTTCCTTGATTAGCTTCTGCAAAGTGTCAGGCCGCTGTTTAAAACTGATGCTTTAATGTTTAACAGGACAATGTTTTACTGAAATAAACTTTCATAATGTAGAAAATCTTTAGCTTATTAAATCAAACAGTGGTGGAAGTGAGTGCAGAGCAAAGCTGCATTCGCTCCAACAAGCAGATCGGTGCTTGTTGGCTGTACCTGGATCAGCTCTGGATCTCTCCAAGTTATTGAACTCACTTCCACTGGACCTACGATCTGTGACACTGTTGGACCTGCCTGTGCATGCTATCTGTTTACCTTGTTTGAATTCTTGTATCTTACTCTGTGCTGTAAAGAGCTTTGTGACTTTTGTTCTTGTAAAGCGCTGTATTAATAAACCTTAATTACATTAATGAGAGCAACCACATCGACTCTACAGACACTGAATGTAATATTTACCACCTCACTTGTTAGCAGAGATATTTTCTCTTTGTTCAGTGTGAGAATAAAAGCTTTTTTCTATTTGATATCAGCACAGAAAATGAGTTTGTTTGTATTCAGTCACTGCTGTTGAGCAACAAGTGTCTTTCACATGTTTGTCTTCCTGTTCAGCTGTTTCTATGGCGACTAAATTTGCATGTTGTTATCAGAAGCTGTTCTGCACAGTTATTAAGAGGTTAACTGTCAGTATTATCTGTATGATGTGGACCAGGCCTCTTCCTCTCCATCAGTCCTCTGAGCAGTCATGTCTTTCACAACCTCAGAGTCAGTCACGAAAAGAAAAAGAGGATTTTCAGACTGTTACCCATCAAATATAAACTTGCTGAGTGCTGCTAATTGATAGAATAGAAATGTATCAATCAGCACTCAGCAGGTTTTTTTCTGCACTTTAGCAAGTTTAAGATCTTCATTTCAGCTCACTGTGTAAAACTGATACCAAATAATGTTTAACAGTGGAAGCAACTCCACTCTGAACACACGCTCACTGCAGGTCTGAACTGACCTGCAGACACTGCACCCGTCCACGCCTCCTGCTCCACTCTTCTCTGACTGGGCGGCTGTGGCTCAGGCGGTAGAGCAGGTCATCTACTGATCGGAAGGTTGGTCCTTCGATTCCTGGTGTCAGGACAAGTTGTGTAAAGTGCTTTGAGTGCTCAGAAGAGTAGAAAAGTGCTATATTAGAACCAGTCCATTTCCCATGACTTTTATGAACAGGACCCCAAAATACCTCAACTCCTCCATTCAGAGCAGCAACTTGTTCTTCATCCAGAGTGAGCACACCAGCCTTTTCTGGCTGAGCAGCGGGGACTTGGACTCAGAGGTGCTTAGTCTCATCCCAGCTGCTTCACACTTGGCTACAAACTGCCCTGAAGTGTGAACTTCATGACTGCATGATGAGACCAAGAGACCACATCTTCTGCAAAAAGCAGAGTGATCCTGACGCCAAGAAGGTGGAAACTATCTGCCTACAAATTCTCTTCATTAAAGCTGTGAAAGAGTTGGTGACAAACAGCAGAGCCTGGAAATGCAAACCAAGCTCTCACTATAGTTGTACAGGGACTGAATGGTCCTTCACATAAGCTCCAGGAGATAACAAGATGGTTCAAGGTTACAAGTCCAGAATAAAAAAACACACTTTTCCTCCATAATCTGAGCTTTAGCTTAGAGACGGACTCTTCTTGCCAGCATCCAGGTAAAGATCCACCCAGGGAGGCTGAGGAGTGTTGGAGCACATCCTCCATCCACAAAAAAGACTTCCAGACTGTGCTGCAGAGTCATGTACAACATCCTGAGCCTTGAGCAACTCCTCACTCTCTCCTTCCACAGAAAGTGTTGGTGGGATTGAGGAAATCCTCAAAGTATTCTTTTTACCATCTGATTATGTCCTTATTGTGGTCAGCAGCGCTCAATCACTGCTGCACGCAGCGTGAGCAGAAAGCTTCCCCTGAGGTTTCCTCTCAGGTCTGAGCAGGCACCATGTTCAGGGGCAGCAGGTCCGAGAAGCTCTGACACTGTGGAGTTTTTCAGGAAAATAACAATAATAATAATAATAATTGACAAACAAGATGGCGCCAGTGTGTACGGCAAGCCGTCTCTGGATCCGTCTTCCTGAGTGTTGTTTACTCTTTGCCTTCTTTCCGGATGTTACTGCTCTAATTGCCTATGATCGACAAACTCTTTTAAATCTTCGACCCTTGAATCATCAAAACCCGGATCTATATTGGAACTTAGGGAATTTTTCCCAGTCTCGAACAGATACTCCAACAGACACATACACCACACAAGAAACGACATAGGAAACGGGGTAAACGGAGTGGTTTTCGCGCTCGTATTAAAGCCTATTTAAAAGCACATGGAGTGATTAATTACCGCTCCATCATAGACATCTTGCGGCCCTCCCAGTATACTTTCAGACTGTGTCGCCATCGATGGATTCGCTATGCTGGCCAGCAAGCCCACTCGCTCCTACCAGTTGAGTGCCCACCTGTATGGAGCTGGAAGCGGGTCTCTGGAGGAGGTGTGGATCACAGCAATCTTCGCCAGCTAGGACGTGCTCTGCTAAACACTAGGTCACTGGTGAACAAGTCCTTCATTGTAAACGACTTTTTTCTCGCGTCAAGGCTGGACGTCCTGTTTCTAACGGAGACCCGGATTCGCCCTGGTGAGTCCTCTTCCTTTTCGGAACTTCTTCCACTGGATTGTGCTTTCTTTAACTTTCCTAGGACCGCGGGCAGGGGTGGAGGGCTACCCTCAGTTTTTAGAAGTAAATTCCGAGTGCGGCAACTGCCTCCTGCCTCGTATTCCAGCTTCGAAGTACAACTACTGGAGCTGTCCGTTTCCCCCGGACCCTCTGTGCGGTGGTGTATCGACCTCCGAAACGCAGCAAGGATTTTATCCGTGAATTTGCTAATCTTTTAGGATTTATCTTTTTAAATTATGATCGTGTCCTTATTTGTGGTGATTTTAACATTCATATATGCTGCGAGGAGGACCTATTGGCTAAGGACTTCCTTGCCCTTATTGACTCTTTTAATCTCACTCAGTGGGTGAGAAAATCAACCCACACTAAAGGCCATATGCTGGACTTGGTATTGTCGTATGGACTGGATATTTGCATCACGGACATTAATGATGCTGGGATTTCGGACCATTTCCCAGTTATGTTTGATGTTCAGTTATGCAATATGGAATTGAACTCTGAGGGTCCACTGTGCCTGTTGCTTATGATTAATTCTCAGGCTGTTGCACTTTTCTCTGCGGCCTTTGCTAACTCTGTCTGTTACGATGACATCCGTAATGCACCTCTCTCGGTTGATGGCGTAGTCAACTCTTTTATTTCTACATGTTCTTCTATTTTGGACACTGTGGCTCCAGTAAAGACTAAACGCCGTAAAACCTCTCGCCAACTAAATGAATCCACCCTCACTCTTAGACGTGAATGTCGTCGAGCTGAGAGGAGATGGAAATAAGATCAACTTCAGGGGTCCCTTGACATATGAGCCGGTCTAAATTTCAGAAGGCTGCCAAAATGGCAAAAACGTCTTTTTTGTCGAACATTATTGCAACTAATAGTCACAATCCTCGAGTTCTGTTCAAAATCTTTAACTCAGTGGTTAATGTCACGACTGAACATGGAGGGAGGACAGCAGGGAGAACACGCAGGGGATTCACGGAGAAATGCAGAGTACGCAGGGTGACACAGAGGATGAACACAGACGACGCGACGAGGAACAGAGGCAGACACACACTATAAATACACAGAGACACACTGGGAAATCACACACAGGTGGGAGACACAGCTGGGCCTGATCAACCTGACGAGACAGGGGAACACTAACACCAGGGACCAACAGGGGGAGCACAAACCCAGGAACCCAGCATCCAAAACCCCAAAACACAAAACAGCCCAAAACAGCCCACACATAATAATGAAAATAATAACAATAAATACACCAAACACAAAATCCCTGAGTCACGGACTCAGGATCATGACATTATGCTTACAATTACAGAAGGTAACAAAAGCAAGTCGTGTGCACACACACAATTTTCTTTTCTTGCTAGGTCAACTAACTTTAACCTCAGGCATATTTCACAGTCGAGCTTAAAATATCAATACATTTGATAGAAATACTTTTACTCACATAAATACTCTGGCATAAATTCACCACATTTCACTCTGTCAGTAATGAGTTACCTCACCCAAGACCGTGGAAACACAAATTTACTCTGACACCATGATAAAAATGCAGGCAGCTGCTGACTGGTTAATGATAGGTTTGTAGCTTAAACCTATTCGCTGGAACGTTCAAGACAATTCAACTACACAGCAAAAGTATTGAACACCAAGTAGGCAAAGTTCTTTGTGTTACTCATGCATGAGGGAGAGAACCACGACAAGTGCCGTTCCTTCGCTTGACCCCAGTCGCTCTCGACCGCTCCCCCGTAACACTGCTCTTTTATTGAGGTTACATGAATATACATGGGTCCATTAACATATGACAGATGTCTACATACAAACAAAGAGTACCTTGCCTGTGCGTTGTGTAAGTATGTATGTATGTGTGTGTGTGTGTGTGGGGGGGGGTCAGAGTGTGACCCCATAAAGACTTCCCTAAACCTGCTGGTCTGGAAGTCCAGCAGTTCATCTAAACAAAAGGCACTTAGCCTAAAACAGACATAGATACGTTTATCCTGCCACAAAACAATAAGAGAAGGTACGACCTCTCCCACGCTCCCAGGATGTGGTGTGAATGCCAGAACACTCTGGATTGCACAGAAAGTCTTTGCAGACTATTAAGGATCAACCCTCTACCAACATGACATTGATTATACAACTCCAAGCATATATGAGTAGATATTTCTAAGCATAAATGACAATCAACAATACAAATCTAACAGTTAATTTGAACATATACAGGTTCAAATTGAACATGCTCTTGAATTCTGGATTTAACAGGGAACCAATGAAGGGAAGCCAATACAGGAGAAATCTGCTCTCTTTCTAGTCCCTGTCAGGACTCTTGCTGCAGCATTTTAGATTAACTGAAGGCTTTTCAGGAAGTTTTTAGGAGTTCCTGATAATAATAAATTATTCAGGTTATCATCTGATTTCTTGTTTGTCCACAAAGGACGTGCATTTTTCAAATCTACCTAGTGGGACGAGTCACTACTGAATCAAGTGAAAGAAGGAACTGAAGTAAAAACATTAAGACTCATTAGCATCAAAGTATACAGCCAGACAAACAGAATCTGATATTTAGGTCATTTATCATGACACAGACTTTGTGCCACAGACTGCTCAACAAGCCTCAGATCTGAAAATGAAGCAAATATAAAGTGACTGAAGCCTGCATTCTTCTAATGTCCAGGAGAGGGACACTGTTTTGTTTGGAAATACAAGCCTCAGTAATGGCTTTCCTGGTGGGTTCTTAGTCCCAGTCTCAACTTCTCAATTAGAGGTCTCAAAGTCTCAATTTCAACTTGTATTTAAACTTTTTCACGTGCACATGAGTGAGTGTGTATGGATGTTGGCGTGTTTGTGTGACTTCCTGCTGCTCACAAAGTGTCATGTCCCCTCACCCCTGTATATGGCTTAGCTTCCTCTAACGGTTTACCATATACAAACACAGGTGAGAAGATAAAGAGCAGGGAGTAAAACACCCTCACTAAATAAGGACACCCAGAACCTTACTTGGAATGTCTGCAATAGGGCTTTGGAGTTGACGTCACGCCGCAATGCATTGTGGGAGCGCGGCACCATTTTCGGGGTCTACGAATCAAAACAAACACACTGTGTTGGAACGACGATTACAAGATGCTTAGAAGCAGCTCAAAAGAGAACGGACTGTATAGAGACCGATTTTGTTCAGAGGCGAAGCGGCGGTACTTGCAGAAAATAGCCTGCATTGGAAATGTGGACCCGTATGAAATACGGCCGTGGAGTAAAAACACTGAAGACCAACCGCTATTGACGTAGCCTGACATATTCTTGTACCTTATCTGTGGAATCAGCGCGTACAAGTCGTCATTCAAACAAAGGTAAGTCAGCTCGAGTACTGCGAGTGAAATGCGTTTGATTTCCCTGCAAACATTCAGATTAGTGCAGCATAAATTCATTCATGAGGGGAAATTACAGTGAGAACATGTGGAGGCTGTTAGAGGGATAACAGTGAGTTCAGTGCATTGATGTGACACTGTCATTGATTAATGACCTGCAGAATCTCCTTATTAAGTGATTCATAATTGTCACTTTATACTTTCTCCATCTCTAAAGTGATGACATCCTTGCATTACATCCTTTAGGTTCATTTTCTGCAGGCAGGTTTCTGACAGAACAGGCAGATTTACACTATAACCTGCAGCGATGGACACATAAAGAAATGAAAAATGACATGTATGTGCTAACTTTCTAAACATTTTGTTACATTTATGATAAAGTAGATTAAACACATTTGTGTCGGCCTTGGCTCATAGTTCTTGTCTTTAAATGAACTTTGTCTGTGTGTGTTTCAGGTCCTGCACTCTCAAAGACTGAATGAACCAGCGTTGCAGCCATGGGTCACTGTGAGCATCACAGGGAAGGTTGAAGCCGCCCACTGCAGCTGTATGGCCGGAGTCGCAGAGACCTGCAGCCATGTCGCTGCTCTTCTGTTTAATGTAGAAGCAACAGTGTTGATCCGTGGCACAAGGACTGTTACAGATGAACCTGCATACTGGGTTTTGCTGGGTAATATGACCAAGATACAGCCAGAGGTTGGCCATAAGATAGACTTCTCCTTATCAGCTGCCCAAAAAAAAAAGGCTCTTGATCAAAACATAAACAGACCATCTGTAGTGACGGGGAAAAGGAGCCGTTCCCAAAACAGAAAAACCCCACCTGCTACTGTGGAGGAGTCGTCACTGCTATAATGCCATCATGTTTTATCTAGGGGTCTAGATTTATGCCTGTAGTGCACTGCCGTGTAAATAATTTGCATTTACTGAAGCTGAAGAATTACAGGGTGATTTAAAGTAATCCCCTGTCATGTACTGACTGAGTCCCACTGTTCAAAAGTTGAATAAAGAAACAAACTAATTTTGCCTCTTTTTTTAAAATTAAAACCACTTTATAGAACATCACATCAGTTACAATGATGATGTCATTTATAGTTTACAAATGACAAAATGTTCACATAAAATCATGACAGTGTTTACATGATATCACCCACTACTAACATTACTTTATTTACTGTGTCTTTTGAAAAAATACAGCTATTTATACAGCAAAAACTTAAGAATATTTAACAGGAGCAGGTTTCATTTTTCCCTGGTTTTATTATCACACTGTTCACCAAACGCAGCAAACCTTCACCATCTTATCCAGGAGGGTCACCTCTTCACCCTCACATGGAAGAAGTAATCTGATTGGCATGGTGGTATGTTTGAAGCAGGTCCCTTGTGTAGCGCTGGAACCCAGTCACAATGTTTCATCCATTTCATGGGCTGGTTTGCTGCAATAATGCCAAATAATTAGCAACTCTATAGATAGAAGGTAGTTCTGCAAAATCACTCAGTAGGATGTTTGTTCTAATTTGCTATGAGCTCAGAGCGCATAGAAAATAAAACTAATAGGCTATAAAGATATGAACATATTTAGAACTTACCGGAATGAAAATGTCTGGAGCACCAACAGATATTTGGAGATGGAAGAGAACTGATATCAGCTCGTCTCACAGCTGCTATCCAGGCTAGACGCCTTCGTTTGGTAACACACGAGCTGCCTCATGTTGCTTCCAGGTTGGGGAAGAATGAAAAGATAAACCCTTTTAAACCCAGAACGAACCATGGCTGTTGTGTGTGCCTTCGCTCCTTTTTCGCTTGCACTTTGTTTAGACCCCCAAAATGGCGGATTGGGCCAAAATCCTTTCCACGCCCACCCCCGTGACATCACGCTCCAAAGCCCTATTAAAAAATGTAGCTAATTGCCTCCCCCACCATTCAACAGGCCGTGGAGGGGGACAGAAACATAAGAATGTCTTTGATCATGCAGTTTGAAACCAAGGCTTACAAATTTAAGTACAATAATGGCAACATTTAACAATTTCAACCTAACACCACCTATGAGCAGCACTTTGGCGACAGTGGGAAGGAAAAACTCCCTTTAAACAGGAAGAAACCTCCGGCAGAACCAGGCTCAGGGAGGAGTGACTGGGGATGGAAATGTTGATTGTTTACATTGTTTTAATATTTATTGTAATGTAAATGATATTTCACCACATTATGCTTACCACTGACTTCAACATTAGTTAGATCCCCCCTAAACCCACCCACATACACATAGACACACACACATGTGAACTTAAAAAATATAATAGTAATAGTAAGTATGGGGTCTTCAAAACAGGAGTGCACAAAGCCAAAGGTGATGTTACAGGAAACATAAGTATGTTCTGTCCTCCAGCCTCACGTGCACTTTGAATGATTGTTCCCTCTAACAGAGGAACATCCTTTGTTTGTTCCACAGGTTTGAGGACCAGAGGAAACTCAGAGGGCACAAACATGGAGGTGACTTTCTTTCTCTTTGGTTCCTCTCACTGTTGACAGACTGCTACTGTAACAAAGAAATAAAGCAGTCACAGTGTGATGGTTCAGTTTGTAGACTGTTCCAGAAATTACAGTCCAAGAAGGTGAATTCAAACAGGTAGGTGACAAAAATGGCCGCCCAGACGGAGACTCCAACAACAAACAGAGACACTGTTGTCTGAGAGGTTCAACGAGGCAACGTGGAAATATTTACCAGCACAAATGATTTAACCAAGTCAGAGTCTCTTCTTTTTATGTGAAGAAGACAGTTTGTCTCTGTTTCAGGACGTCCACTACGAGAACTGTACTCCAGGTTCTACACGTGAAGACTCGACCTACCAGAGCCTCGATCCAGCCGGCAGGGACCAGGACCAGACCTACTCTACACTCACACACCACACATGAGACTCTCTGGATTCACACCTGGGTTTGTTTTCTGATTCCAGGGTTTCACTCAACATTTTCAGTGTTTAAAAAAAAAAGAAAATCATAAATTAAACAAAAATAAAAGAAGAAAACTGAAGCTTTCTAAATCTGTATAACAATGACAGTGATGGCTTTACTGGAAAAAAGCTTCCTTTCAGTGAAAACCATGAATCAGTTTCAACACAGACACAAAAGCTGTTTTACAAGAAACATCCGTCCTCTGACACCTCACTGCAAACATGTGCTTCCCACTTCACCTATAAGTACATGTTTTGTTTTGTAACCATTAACAGAATCCTTGAGGATTTAGGTCTATACTGAACAGCATGTGGAGACAAAAGGGTTTTTCCTTCCCACTGTCACCATGTGCTTGCTGATTGTTGGGGTTTACTCATCTCATAAAACGAGCAGCAACTGCAAAGCTGAGAGAAGAATTTATAAAATTAACAGATAAAGAGATTCCCATTTTTATTTTCAGCCAGTTTCCATTTTGGAGGGAAAAGGTTTCAAACTCGTCCAGGCCTCAAAGCTCACCTGTGTTCTCCCTGGTAGAAATAAATGCATGAAAATAAGGCTTTAATGAAGACAAGGAATGAACACTTCACTATTGAATATTACATCAAATAAATATGGTCAATGGAAATAATGAATTATGCATTTGCTTCACATGGCGAACAGATTTAGGCATTTACATACAAATCTCTCCAAATATGCATAAAAGCAATAAAATATACACCACTCACTACTCATCAAGATGAAACACAATTCAAACTTACAAACAAAGCTTCTTCATGGCATAACAAGGTGGATGACGAAGGATTAAACAGGGAGACGTCTGGTATGCCTCATTGTGCAAATCCCAATACAAAAATGGCTTCCTGCATTACCCCACTCTAAACATCCAATAGGAAGGAACAAGCCAAGCCACAGAAAAATTCACTTGGTCGCAGTTTCCAAGCTAACCACTAGGAGATGCTAAAATTTTCAACGGAGCCATATATATAAGAAATGATTAGACAGGAAGACGTGGCTTGTCGTTCTTGAATACTCCTGAATGCTAAAAAAAATGAATCTCAAATGTTCCAAAACAATAGTGTAATCAGCTCCATCTTGATATGTGCACTGAATTTAAGTAAACACTTTATAACAGAAAATAAGTGACAAAAACAACACACTACAAAGGTGGAGCAGGTCAGTAATATTACAGTGTTGGGGTTGTGTTGGGGTTGTGAGATCCAACATGCTACCTGTAGCATGCTGCTAAAGCCATAAACAAGTATTTACAAAAATCTAATATCCCAGACTAGGTACCAGGTCTCTACCTAAAACTAGTTAATTTAGAGCATTTTCAAATAGAAACATCTCTTACATTTAAAGTAAAATAGCTTAAATATAAATCAATGACATCAATGTGATCACACATTAGTGGGTATCAGTTCAATTTGATTTTATGTACATAAATCACAACAGTAACCTCAAGGTACTTTATTGTAACCCTACAATAATACACATGTCACATGTGGTATCGAACATGTGCTCGAACCGGTGCTTAAAGAATGAAGAACACACACTTTGTCCAAAAACCTCTCATGTTCAGCTGTTTTTTTGTAAAAAGATATCAATGTTAGCCTTTTCTGCAGCTATGGGGCATATATGGTATCACTCTTGGCTGGAAGCAGTGCTTAAACAATGGAAAAAACACAAACTTTGTCCTAAACCTCTCATGTTCAGCTGTTTTCCACTTTTTCTTTGGTCATTTTAGCCTTTTTGGCCAGGGTGAAGGGAGTATCTGCCATCAAACAAGAAGACAGCCGCATGTAGCTATGATGATGTTTGCTAGTTCACCTTACATGCATTAATGTAATAACGTGGTTAGCCTACTCAACGTAAATTACACACAAACAACATTAAGCTACTCACGCAGAGAAGAACGGCTGCTGCATCATCATCCTCATCATTTCTGCTACACTGGCAGGGCTAGGGGCCAGGACTCTCCTCTTCGGGTTCTTGGGGGATGTTGCTAACTCCGGATCCGATAACAGGCACCACACCTGCAGTAGATGTGCTCGGTGTGAGGTCTGGCAGCAAGCTATCAAATACGGTTCATTTCTCGGCTTTTTAACAAATGCTATGCGTCGCCAGGTGTTTCATTAGATTCAAGGAGTTACCTCCTTTGACAGTATCACAGTATCAGCTTAAAGCACTTGTTGCTGCTGAGTTTGCATCTTTTGCTGTGAAGTACAGCCAGATTTTGACCGCTTCGCCTTGGTCATTTTTAATCTGTAGCTCTGCTCTAAAAGAACCTACGTACCTGGGCCCGCCTACTATCCTTGGAAAGGTAAAATGATTGGCTAGAATCCAAAGTGTATGACATCTCAGGGGGGGAAGGCACCAAAATAAATCACCGAAATGTGCGCTGCATTTCAGTCTGGTTACTACCGTTTATGTCAGAACTGGTGCCATAATGGCACCGGATACCAGTACCTATCCCTAGTTGACAGTAGCACTCTCCTCACATTTTGGATGTGTTGTTCGAAGCTTGAGCTAAAGACGAGTACATCATACAAATATGGGACACACACTTCATCCCTGAGGTCTCCCAGGCATCCCTCCATGTAGCGCTGGAATGCTGCTGGGGCATAAGTAAGGCTGAATGGGACCCTCACCCACTCATAGAGTCCCCATGTTGTTATAAATGCAGTACAGGGTCTGCTGCTCTCACTCATGAAACCCTGGTGATAAGCCTTCCCCTGGTCCAATACTGTGAACAAGGAGTTGCCCCCGAGGTTTTCCAGGATCTCTTGTATTCTCGGGATGGGATGTTTGTCGGGCAGTGTCAGACATCATTCAGATCCCTACAGTCTACGCACATGTGAAGGCCACCATCTTTCTTCCTCACATACCACAGGTGAAGAATATGAAGAACAAGATTTTTGGATCCAGCCCTGATTGAGTAAGTCCTGTATGTGTGCTTTAACTTCCTGATAAAGGTGTCTGGGGATTGCATATATGTCTTTTGCACAGGCCCATTGTCTTTTAGCTTTTAGCTAGTATCTCCAGGTACAGATCTTTAATGCATCCCATGTCTCAGTCATCTTTCGCAAAAACATTGCATTCCTCCCTCAGCATCTGTTTTACCTGCTGCTGTTTGTCACTTGTCAGATGGCGCAAATCCACTGGTGGGTCCCAGGGCTCAGTTTGTGTTGTCTGACTGGACTGCACTGTGGGTGTGGAAGCACTACTGTCTGATGTCTTAGAAAGCTCACCCTCCATACATTTTACCTGCGGCATGTAGATGGCATCAGCATTGTGCAGCCATCCCAGTGTAGTGCGACCACAGAGGGTGATATCATGGTCAGTCATATTTTCCACAGTCACTGCAACTTTAGCATTATCTTCTGAGGGGAGCTGAATTAGCCGTTCTCTAACAACTAGGCCGTCTGCTCATGGTGTGTCACGATTCGGCTCCAGCACTGCATGGGACCCACTTAACACATTCTTATTTAACCAACCACAATGCACTGTCATCATGTTACGCTTCGAAACAAAAATAAAACACTGTTAAATAAGTGTAGTCTTTAGTAAGTATTTCAGTATTTACTTTAGTAAGTTTTATAACTACTTTTAGATCGCAACACAAACTCACCTACTCTGAGGTGAATTTGTCCAAGAGGACTTTTGGCTCATGGTGGCTCATCCTCGAGCCCTGGACCCAGCTCAGGAGTGGCACCACAGTAACCCTGACCCACTGAGCAGGAAACCTGACCATTTTTTGTCCTCATAGAGACTTCCCCTTGGCTAAATTCTAAGTATTGAAATGATTGCAATAAACTCTTCCTCTGTGTCACAACTTCAGAGTCAGTCATGAAAACAAAATGGGGATTTTCTTTCGGACTGCACGTCCATCATAGACTTCACACCCTTACATGGTGTGACGTACGAGCATTCAGCACCGCTTATTTTTAACCTTAGCAATATGAACTTCCTCTATTTGCTTCT
Organism: Aulonocara sp. 'chitande type north' Nkhata Bay; assembly: GCF_057382095.1. Lineage (NCBI taxonomy): Eukaryota > Metazoa > Chordata > Actinopteri > Cichliformes > Cichlidae > Aulonocara > Aulonocara sp. 'chitande type north' Nkhata Bay. Next base: position 20,139,245 of record NC_141363.1, on the reverse strand, counting down.
GCATTGAGTATCAGCCCACTGTTTAGAACTAATGCTGTAAAAAGATTTTTATTCAAAGAAATTCATTAACAAGAACAACCACAGCAACTCTGCACACACTAAAGTTCATATTTACCAAAGAAACTCAGATTCTGAATGTTAAGTCAGTTCATGGTCAGTGGAGATGTTTCCTCTTTGTTATTGTGAGAATAAAATAATTCTCCATGTAACAACAGCACAGATATTAACTGTTCCCTCAGTGCTGTTGAGCAATAAGTTTGTCAAACTTGGTCAGTGTTGACGTTCAGCTTCCTCTTCTGCCACGAGCTGACCTCAGACGCATCAACAGGAAGTCGAGCTGTTGCAGCTGTTATAGACAAAAAACAGCCTCAATGCAACTTTTTGAAATGGACCAGAATGATCCTCTATCCTGGGTCTTTGTGCTGGCTGTCATGTTAGTTATGATGTAATATTTAAGTCTCATTATTATGTCCAGTCAAAATGAAACTAAGTTAATTAAATAAGGAATTATCTAATAAAAATATGAACACAAGATTCCAAAGATCTCATGGAAAAACTTACATCTTTAATGAAGGTCGGACAGATTTACAACCTCAGAGTCAGCAGGTACTGAAATGCTGTGAATTCTCAAGAACAATATGTATAAATAACAATGACACTTATGATCATTTAAGAGTTTTAATATTAGAAGAAGACTAAATGAATTTTAGCTGAGGTGGAAGAATCAGCTGGACACATCATCACATTTTAAATTAGTGATGTGAATTCTGGTTTCAGGGATAAATATAAAGAGGTGCATGAATGAGCAGGAAGCCCTGCAGCAGACTCACAGACGGATGCAGAGGGGAGGAGTGTAGAGGTGCTGTGGTGTTTGGAGGAGGGACTCCTTCAGTCAGAGAAGTGAGGCATCACAAGTTCCTGGTTTCCAGTGAAGAAGAAGAGAGGCAGCAGTGAACCATCAGAGCCTCATCATGAAAGTCCGTCACACTCTGATCTGCTGCTTCTTCCTTTGTGAGTACATTCACTTGTTCTTTCTGTCACTCTCCTTCTTCAACATGTTTCTGTTGTTAAACATGATGATCAGAGTCACTATGAGTCACTTTCATGGACGCTTCTTCCATTCAAACTGCTTTTATTCATGATTCCATGGATGTGTTTGTGGCCAGTATGGACAGAAGAAACCATCACAGTGAGACATTCATGGACATGTTGCTGCTCACTTCAGGACTTGATAACATGTGAAACCATCGTTTCAAACACAGCTCATTACAAGTGTTTGTTACTTCCTCAGAATAAACTGGACAGTCAGTAAAATAAAGGGAACAAACTCAGCCTGCTGCCTTCAGAGTTTATCGACTTGGCTGAACTTTAATCTGACTAAACTAAGAAAATCTGCCTGCAAACACTTTGTTCCTGATAACTCAGGTGAAACAGAATAAACTGCCTCACATCCTGCAGCCAAATATAAACTGTGAGTCATCGCCTAAAACCAAAGTGTGAATAACTCAGTGATGTTAAGCTTTTAGTTTCCTCTTGATCACAAACAGTTTAGTGTCAGAGCTCTAACAGGACTGAATGTGGATCTTTGTTCTGATCAATGAGGAGAGAAAAGTGAAACAGAAGATGATGTTTAAACTCTGAGCTCTCAGTGTTTCACATTCAGACTTTAGTCTCAGTGTGTCTGTGTGTGGATGCTGTGATCAGACTGCAGCTTCTTACAGGAAGTACAAACAGTAACTGTTGATGGTTCATGTTTCCAACAGCTCTGCAGGAGGGAAACCCTGAAGTCAACAACAACAAAAACATTTCATTTGGAGTCGTTGGAGGAAATCTTACAGCTGAATTCAGGTTTTCTGCTGGAACATGGAAAATATTCTGCAGAGGAGAATGTGAAGGAGAAAACATTCTTATTAATACAACAGATGAGAAGCATCAACGTCACAGATACAGCACTGAATATATAACTGTAGAATATGCTCCTGCTTTGTCTGTGAACATCACACAGCTGATCATGTCTGATGCTGGACAGTACAGCTGTGCTGTGGCTGAATCTCCATCATCAGTTTCATACAAACAGTTTGAAGTTGTTGTTGCTGAAGGTGAGTTTCAGTCTAAACTGTGGAAATGTTGATTTCTCTGCTTTGTCTCTGAAAGTCTGAAGAAAAGTTTTGTGAAACTGAGTTTTTTACTTAAACTTTTTATCAGTTTTCACAGGCAGTGACTCTCTGAACAAACTTCTCTTTACTGAACTGTTTCTTTAACTCTAGTCATGTATATAAACTATGGAAAAGAACATTCGTGCCATAATCTCCATCATGTCAGGATGATGTGAGTGAATCGTGCTGCACAGAACAGAGCAGACAGACACATTTATTTCATCAGACGCTGTGGTGGAGGGTTGTGGGCAGGAGACACTAACAGCTCTATATGAGATCGGCTAATATGATATCTGAGGTCTCGTCTAAGTGATCAGCTGATCTGCTTTCTGTGGTTGAGCTGGACGTCATGAGCATGAACTAAACTGTGTTCAGTTTCTGAGTCTGAAAATGGAAATCAAAGGTTTGTGTGTAAATTAGAATTTATCTGTTTGATCCATGTTTGTATTGCACAGGATTCACTGAGGCGTTCTTAACCTCACACTATTCTCATGTTGCTGGATTAAATTTGAGGCTCTGCTCTGTTGGCACAGTGAGTCCTGGTTCATGTTCCAGTGATGATGTTGGGTTTTTGATTCCTCTGATCACCTGCACAGGAACTGAAGCATTCAGGGTTAAAGCCTGAGTTTCCTAAACCACAGTCCTGTGTGGACTCACTGAACCTGACATCAGCATTAGCATGAAGCTTTTCACCAGCTCGCTAAGTTAACCCCTTCGTTGCCCGTGTGTTCACATGAAAGAGGCGGGAGCAACATCTGACCAATCAGAAACATGGAGACATCAGAGCAGCTGATTTTAAGAAGGAAGATAAAACTATAAAGAGGTTAAACACACACAGTAATACAGACTAAAGTAAACTGTGTTAAAGGCCTGAATGAACGCTGCCATCAGTAAGACTGTGAACGAGCTACTGGACTAATAAAGTTTAGGTTTTTGAAGTGATCAGTGTCTCAGCTCATTAAAACACAGAGAATCTGATGGATCATAATCAGCATTTCATTAAATTCATGTTTAAAAGAAAGTTTTAGTTTTTACTCTTTCAAATGCACCTCTTGTTAGAGTTGTGTGCAAATCTGATGTGAGGTCATCGAACAGCTGCTTGTTTTAGGATCAGATACTTTGATTATGAAACAATAAAACTGCAGTAGAAAAAAGAATCAGGGAATAAATTTGTATTTAATAATTAATATTCCTTCAGGCATCAAAGACATTAAACACCACCATCTGCTCTCAGAGGTCTCGGTTCCAGCGATCTGATTGGACAGTAGGTTGTGGTTTCCTGGTGATCTGTGATCTGGAACATAACTCTGGAGCAGATTAGCTTAGCATATATATTAGCACAGTGATGTAAACAGGTAATAAGTGAACCAGCTTCATATTAAAAAACACGATTAACCCTGAAGTTACATGGACAAGATTAAATCCTGCTTTGTACAGTAAACACAGTAAAACCTCCAGAGTGACACTAGCAGAGTGTCTGCGTGTGTCACTGTTTTATGATGATGTTGTGATGATGGCACGAGGAGGTCGGGCTGAAGCTGAACAATTCACTTCAAATCACTGTTGAACTCACTGTTCCAGCCACAGACTGGTTGAACTGGGCAGCTCCCAGTGTAACTGTGGGTCAAACTGGAGTTATTGTGATCAGACTGCATCATCTTCAGCACAGATAGTAACTACTGATCGTTTGTCTCTTTAACAGCACTGCTGGATGGAAACGATGATCAGCTGAAACACTTTGATAAAGAAACTGGAAGCTCTCTCACAGTCGGATGTTCCTTTGATCAGTCTGGAGGACAAAAGTACCTCTGCAGGGGAGAATGTGGAGAGCATGAGGTTCTTCTTCAAACAGATGGTGAAGATGATTTCAAAGACAGATACAGAATTGGATTTAGAGGAACGTCAGAGGAGAAATATAAAGGAGGAGGAATTCTGTATGTGACGATCACACAGCTGACTGAGTCTGACTCAGGACAGTACAGATGTTCTCTGAATCCAGCTGCTGGTCAAGGTTCATTCAGAGACTTTGAGATCAACGTCACAGATGGTGAGGTTTCCCTAAATATGTTTTTAATGTTGCTAATTCAGTCATTGATAGCTGCTGCCGTTTCAGATAACAGACATGTTATCTTACTGTAGCTAATGATTTGCACTTTTTCTGGAACTAAAATCTAATTTGACAGTTTTTCTGCAGCAGTATCAAAACTTGGTGCTATTTTAAAATCTGAATTTCAGAATCTTTCTTTACACTTTTGTCCCAGATGTCAGATACTGCAGATCTATGAGACGCTGCTGGTGTCTCACCTTTAAGAATGAGGTGTTCTTTGACTTTTCATTTCCAAACTGGCTGCAGGAGGACTGATGTGTCCTTTTTGTTAAAGTGCTACAACATCAGGAGATGGGAAAGGTCACAAAGTTTGAAGACAGCAGTCTGTGTCCACTCTGAGGGACTTTTGTGTTTGTTTCTTGGTTTCATGCACTGGTTTGGACGCATATTAATGGTTGGCTATAGTACAGAAGAATATTAGGGTGGTTAAAATACACCCAGCATGTTGAGCTATGATACCTGCCTACTGTGACGTCAAAGATGTGATGTGACAAACATCCTTACTCGCAGTGAGAGACACACTTTGACACACAGTGATGTGTGACTCTGAGTGTGTGAGCGGGCTGCTTTTTCTCTGCTTTTAAATAAGAACCACATCTAAACCAAACTTCACTCTCTGACCTGTTTCAGCAGTCGTCCAATCAGCCTCCTCACCTTCACTCACCACTGAGCAGCCCGAGAAAACATCTGACGGTACCACTGTGTCCACAGGTTTTTAAAGATCCACATCTGCACACGACCACTGTGGAATTTATATCAAAGAATTTCGTTAATTTAAAATATTTAATAAAAACTTTCCTCAAATGTTGATGGTTTGGTTTAAAATCCACTGCTGTGGTCTACAGAGATAAACTTAAAGATGTGCTGTTGTCCAAACACTGAGACTGTTTAACACTAATGCAAAAGCAACTCTCCAACTTACCCTGAGTCTGAATGTAAAGGTTCATACTGGTAAACACTCACCTCACAGGCCTCATATTACTAACATGACAGAGAAAATACTGATTATCTATTGTATCAGGAGGTGTGAGTGTAAACTAACGTCTTCTGAATCTGCTGCAGATGGTTTGCCGTCTGTGGGTCTGACTGTGGCTGTCATCATCATCATCATCATCATCATCATCATCCTTTTATCAGTGTCTGTGCTGATATTCTGCAAGAAAAGATCTGCAAAGAGTGAGGCAACAGGAAACACACACACACATGCACAGACGCGCACACACACACACACATGCACGAGCACACACACACACATGCACACATGAACGAGCACACAGACAGACACACACTCACACACACACATGCACAGACACACACACACACACAGAGACAAACACACACGCAGGCAGTGTGTGTCTAAGACGTCTTGAGTTGTGTGTAACAGCCACTGCAGCCGCTGTAACAGGCCGCCATGTTTAACTGCATCACCTGACTTCCTGTTGTTTTCAGGACACACACACCTGTCCTCTCTCCTCACCTGCACTGGTTCAAACTCACTGATGTGTTTTTCAGGTCATCCTGTGGAAACAGAGTACGCTGCTGTCACAGAGGTGAGCTCCACGAACTCTGACATCATCAGAGTTTGACGTTACAGGATTTGAAGTTTTTTCTTCTCCTGCAGACCAACAACGCCGTGTATGAGGAAATCAGAGACGAGGGCGGACAGAAAGGAGCCGCTCCTGTGGAAATCAGTTCAGTTTATGCTTTGGCCAAATACAACAACACGCCTGAAACCACCGATGATTACAGCGTGATCACTGCAGCCACGCCTGAGCACAGCGTAAGGAAAACGCTGGACAGAACAAAGCAAAACTGTAATCTGGGAAAGGTTTTGTGTCTGGGACATTTTTCCTTTGTGTCGTTCATATTGTTGACTTCTACTGTCTGTTGTGATGTGTCACATTTAGCTGCATCAACTCGTGCTGATCTCGCCTCCTGAGCCAAAACCAACTCACAGTTTGCCAAACTGCAGAACCCCTGGCTTTGTCTTCACTAAACTCTCTGTAACTTTGCTCTGTTTCCCTGCAGCATCGGTCTTTGCACAGATCATGTTCATGTTGATTCCTGGTTTAATGTGTACGCCAGAAGATTTTGAAAGTTGTTATAAAAGTAAAAGAAAATTGGGCGAGGAAAAAAAATCGTCTTATTTTTCCAGACACAATAACATCTGCTGTAATATTTACAGCTCTGATGAAGCCTCACAAGTGTTTATTTTAATACTACACACAGTTTGTAATTGCAGAGAAATACTCTTCATTCTGGGCGTGTTGTTTCCAAGCAGGAACCTGAGAAAGATCCCTGGGGTTTAACAGGCTAGCTTCAGGAAACAACATGAACATATTAATAAAAAAATATTCCAGTAAAAACAATAAAATCTCTGTTTTTTGTTTTTGTTTTTCAGGCTGAAGACGACTCGAGCAAACTCACCAAATCTGAGCTGAATAGTTCAAAAGCAGACGTGGACTCTCCCAGCAGCACCTCGCCTGAGCCTCAGGGAGACGCAGGCTCTGACCCGAGCGCCTCTCTGGAAAATCCACTGTATTCTACTGCAGACTAGCTTCTGTTCTGCTGATGGCATATTTTCTCCTGCAGGGTTCAAAATGAAGTCGTTCTCTCACAAAATGTGAGATTCTTTTAATTCAACGATGTGACAGTTTGAGGGAAACAGTTGAATACAGGGAGAGTTTTGACTTTCTGACACACGAGCTTTAACCATGGGAAGAAATTCTGCTGCTGGCTGAAGTAACCAAACTGAAAACTCAGTTAAAGTTTCATATTTTACACGTTCATGCTTTACAGTCTCATCCCTACATGAGTTTGTTTTTCTTTACACTTAGCCAGAAGTAAACCGTTAAGAGTACAGACTGCACATTTTACTGAGCTAAAGCTAATAACTGTTTATTAATTTTATGAATAAATGCTGATTGTTTTTTAAGTGAAGTGGGGAGTGTTATTGGCAGAAGTGTCCTTCTGCACATTCACATGAGGTCATAATAAGGATTTGTTGTGTGAGCATCTTTGCTTACCAACCATGTTCACTATTACATGTTTCATGCTAATGTTCTTTAAAGCTAATGTATTTATTTATTTTAAATTGTTCTGCAGAGTAGCTGTCAAATAAATGTTGAACTCATGGTATGTTTCTTTTTGCATTTATAAAATCTTCCTATTTTATAAATAGTGTGAGATTGTAAACATCTGTTTCAGGCAGCAGCAAACACAGGAAGTCAGTAAGTTTGCATAAGATCTGTTCTTCATGCCTCAGTATGACCTGTGCTGTTGACTGAAATTACCCTGGGAAACATTTACATACGTGATGATTAATGCCACCACTGTCATGTTTTCAGTCTGATTAGTAGAGAAGGACAGTAGGACAGATAAGGACAGCAGAGCGCTGTATGAGCATCTCAGCAAAGACCTTCATCCTGTTGGTAACAGAGGCTTCACAGGTATTTCAGGGGTTGTTCTGTCAGTTTGCTAATGTAAGGTAACTGTGAGAGGCTTTGAGAGCTGGAAGCTGGATGAATCTGCTTTGATTCAGCTATTGATCATTTTCATTTCATTTTATTAGTTTCTCGCTGTTTAAATTAATTCATACTCATTAATTTTAGGGCAGTTTGCAACCCCAGTTCCAAGAAAGGTTCAAAGTTGTGTAAAAATTGAACCAAAAATGAATTTAACAATCTGCAAATATTTCATTCACAATAGAGCACAGAAAATATATCAAATATTTAAACTAAGAACAGGTAATTTCAAGAAAAAAGAGAAAGAACAAAGAATAAAAAAGGAAAATAAACCCAGGCCTGCTTTAGTAAGTTCCTTATTTTGCTTCTGCATTGCAGTGTTTAAAACTAATACCGTATAATGTTTTATTACAGTTTTATTACAGTTTCTAGTTAAATAAATCAAACACTGGTGATTGGTCAGAAAAGCTCATTCAACAACTCACCGGACTCCAGCAGCTGTTTGCAGAGCCAGCTGTTCTGGAAATGAGGAAAAGAGGAGGAGCAGGTGAGGAAGAGGAGGAGCTGATGCTCACTCTCAGATTTGGTGGATCAGCGGCTCTCCGTGCTTCCAAAATGTGTATCGCCCTCTGACACACTGAGGCACATAATCACACACTTTCTCACGGAGCTAAAAACAAATTCATTGTTATGACAAAGTGACTCAGACCGTGTGTGTTTCTACAGGCCGTACACTTAAAGTCATGCATGCTTTGGGTTTGATGTCAGGTATAAACACGCTCTCTGTGCACGTGCACGGACATGAGAGTAAGTAACTGTAACCATGGTTACAGGGCGCCGTCCTTTGTCCATCATGATTCCTAATAAACGATTTCAGGTCATTATTCCTATTCTGTGCTTGGAAACCGTTTCCGTCGTGAAAGTGAGGCAACAACGTCCATAATCCAAGCAGAACAAGCTCGTCACACCACGTGCTCTGTCATGCCCAACTGTAACTGAGTGCATTTTCTCAATGCCAGGAGGGGGCGCCGTGGCTCACAAAACCCCCAGAAGTTGACACAATGCATGTTGACATTTGGAATAAAGTACTGTACATAAAAGAATCATTCCTACTGCCCTTCTTATACAGTACAGACATCTCTGCAGTGGGTCAGAAACACTGTTCCAGTTCTGTCCTGATGATTTTACTTCAGCCTCGTCGTCACTGCCACAAAATGTCTCTCCAACGCGTCTGATTGGCCCGTCGTCTCTACGTGTTCAAGCTTTAAGTAAAACAGCAAACGCAACACTGATGTTTGGTTGTCATCTATTTTCTTTCACTCTCTCTCTATAATGCATGGTGTGTATTATTAGTGTATCCATAATATTACTGGCATTGTTACTTTTTCCATCACACAGGAAAAACATGAAAACTAATCCTGCATTTTAGTGCATTTTTGTGTCATTTCCATTTTGTTCCCACAGTTTGAAAATCCTGTAGCAGCATTTGGTGACTTTTTACCTCTTATGCCATGAAATGGTTCATTAATGTTTAGTTTTTCTGCAATCTGTTATTTATTAAATATGTAATAATCACCTTAAAACTTTGGTTTTAGGTAGTTTCTCGGCACATGGTGACTGCATTATTTTATTATCATAACAGAAGGAGATGATGAGGCACCAAAAAAGGGGGACGGAGTTAATCCCAGTTGAAACAGAACCATTATGGCCCAGTAGATGCTGAAACTATGAGAGTGGGGATGGATACATGTCAGGTGAACATAATGTTGCACCTCACTCAAATTTGTTTTAACAGGAAGTTGAGCTGTTGCAACTGTTTCAGACAAATGAGGAGTGTAGAGGTGCTGTGGTGTTTGGAGGAGGGACTCCTTCAGTCAGAGAAGTGAGGCGTCACAAGTTCCTGGTTTCCAGTGAAGAAGAAGAGAGGCAGCAGTGAACCATCAGAGCCTCATCATGAAAGTCCGTCACACTCTGATCTGCTTCTTCTTCCTTTGTGAGTACATTCACTTGTTCTTTCTGTCACTCTCCTTCTTCAACATGTTTCTGTTGTTAAACATGATGATCAGAGTCAGCTATGAGTCACTTTCATGGACGCTTCTTCCATTCAAACTGCTTTTATTCATGATTTCATGGATGTGTTTGTGGCCAGTATGGACAGAAGAAACCATCACAGTGAGACATTCATGGACATGTTGCTGCTCACTTCAGGACTTGATAACATGTGAAACCATCGTTTCAAACACAGCTCATTACAAGTGTTTGTTACTTCCTCAGAATAAACTGGACAGTCAGTAAAATGTGGATGTGATACAGCACAATGGTGCAAACCTCTTCCTGTTCAGCCTCTTGGAGCAGAAAATAAAGAAAAATTGCAGAAGTTAAAAAGTGTGTGCAAATTCTAGTAGATTAAAGGACAGTAAAATGTTTTTATCTCTGTGCAGTTTGAAGAGTTGAATGAAAGAGCCGTAACAGAACTCAATGTAGATCTGGAAAAGAAATAAATAAAAAGTAAATAGTGAAATAGAAACGTCACCCTGCATCCTCAGCTCTTAATATTTGTGATCATGAAGCTGGGTTAAGCAGAGAGGTGATGATCAGTGACAGCTGTGTGGCTTCATGCTGAGAAAGAGCTCCACAGATGTGATGCTTGCTTTGAGTGTTGATGGAGAAGTTCAGAGAAGGTCAGAAGAAGCTTCACTGAGTCTTTATGGATCAGAGAAAGCAGATGATTGGCTGCTGAGAGAGGAGCTGTGGTGCTGCATGAGGAAGTATGTGAGGCTGGTGCAGGACATGTATGAGGACAGAGAGACGGTGGTGAGGTATACGACAGGAGTGACAGATGGGTCGGAAAAACATCAGGGATCTGCTCTGGTACATTTCCAGGCATTCCAGAGCACCTTTCAACAAAGTGCGTTGAATGGCAAGCAGGCGTGACAAATCTGCGACCTTTGACCCCTTTGATCATAAGTTTCTTTTTGACAAATTATGGAATTGGGCTGGTATCTCTGACACGGCTCTCAGAAGGTTTTCATCGTACTTACAGAATGATGAAAGGAGAAACTTCTGAAGACAGCCTCTCCTGCATCAGTGCATGATATATATATATATAATATTATATCAATTATATCAACTATTATATTCATTTATCTGCTAAGAACTTCAGATTTTTGACCAATATTTGATATTTGAACATCATTTAGGAGTTTTAAGAAAATCGAACCTCTTTCATTTGGAATTTTTCACACTTTATTCTCTCCTGCCTTGATTTTTGAAACTCACTGACTCACATCTCTCCACAGCTCGTCTTCAGTTAGTCGAGACTGCAGCGGCAGCTCAACACACATCACCTCTATTCCTGCTTTCCCTGAACGGCTTCCAGTTATATTCAGAACTCACTTCATATTTTTATTAATAAGACACAAAGCCATACATGGTTAGCCATGTAACCAAGACAAAAGAGTCAAAAACTGTTAGCATTAATCCCACTAGCTTAATGCTAACATACAATGGAAATTCCCATAGACAGGCTAAGTCAGTTTGTGCGCTGCTACTAATCTAATCAGATGCCACTGACCAGTTTTTTGATACTGTTTTTGCCACAGAAGCAGGAGCAGGCCCACCTCCTCTTAGTGGAGCTGCTGCACTACAGCACCAGAAATCTGTCCTGAGAACCCACAGCATGCATGACAACATAACAAGTCATCACTGAGAATGACCTGCAACAACAAAAAAATTATATTTGATTATGAGTAAAATAAAAAGCGATTTATTGGAAAGGAGTGCCATTACTGACACTAAAGTCTCAGTGTGACTCTGTGTCTGTGTGTAAATGTTAAAATGCAGCTTAGTACAAATAATCAGTATTAATGGTTCATGTTTCCAGCAGCTCTGCAGGACGGACACACAAAGGTCACCAGTGCACAGATGCATTTTTATAGACTCGCTGGACAAAGCATCACGATTGAGTGCTACTTTTCTTCTTCTAAGAAGTGGAAGATCTTCTGCAAAGAAAAATGTGAAGAAGGAAATATTTTAATTAAAACACAGCTAAACAGTAATCAACATGGCAGATACAGCACTGAATATAGATATGAACATAAATATATTTTGTCTGTAAGCATCAGAAAGCTCATCAAGTCTGACTCTGGACGGTACACCTGTGGTCTGGGACGAGATCCATCTTCATACCAGTTCATACATTTTGGAATTGTTGTTGCTGAAGGTGAGTTTCAACTTTTTTTTGGAGTTTTGAATAAAATTTTCAGTATTTCTGCCTTTTGAGCAGATTTTTTTGGTATATGAATTATTTATTGACTTAATGAAATATTATTAGGTCCCACATACTCTTTTTTTTCTTCCAAAATCTAGAAACTGCAGAACTGCAAATCTCAATATAGGAAGTATCTGATAAGGCAAACAAAATAAGACAGGAGACGATTTCAGGCACAAAGGAAAACTAACATACAAAATACCACAGGAACATTTAACACACAGCTGAAACACACAGCTACATTTAGACACGGGTACATTCAGAGTGTCCACACGTTCACTGACCCACACACAGCGCAACATCAGCGTTCACTACAGAGCAAAGTCAGAGAGCGGTTCCTGGGATGATGTGGAGTGTGAGAAATGAGGATCTAACACACAGAACACACAAAAGGTTTTTGAGTAATTTGACCGAAGTTGGGGCCATCTTCCCAATGTATTCTTGGATGTTTGTTGTCTCATCCTGGACTGTGGTGCTGACACTCACCAGTCCCCGGCCCCCTTCCTTCCGCTTAGCGTACAGCCTCAGGGTGCTGGACTTGGGGTGAAACCCTCCATGCATGGTAAGGAGCTTTCTTGTCTTTATGTCAGTGGCTTCTATCTCCTCCTTTGGCCAGCCTATTACCCCAGCAGGGTACCTGATCACGGGCAGGGCGTACGTGTTGATGGCCCGGATCTTGTTCTTACCATTCAGCTGACTCCTCAGGACTTGCCTGACCCTCTGCAGGTACTTGGTGGTTGCAGCTTTTCTTCATGGTTCCCTTTCGCCTGCGGGATCCCCAAGTACTTGTAACTGTCCTCTATGTCTGCAATGTTGCCTTCTGGTAGTTCAATCCCCTCAGTTCTGACTACCTTCCCTCTCTTTGATACCATCCGACTACACTTCTCCAGTCCGAACGACATTCCAATGTCATTGCTGTATAGCCTGGTAGTGTGGATCAGTGAATCGATGTCTCGTTCACTCTTGGCATACAGCTTGATGTCATCCATGTACAGGAGGTGGCTGACAACTGCTCCGTTCCGTAGTCGGTATCCGTAGCCAGTCTTGTTAATGATCTCACTGAGGGGGTTCAGGCCTATGCAGAACAGCAGTGGGGACAGAGCATCTCCTTGGTAGATCCCGCACTTGATGGTGACTTGTGCTATGGGCTTGGAGTTGGCCTCTAGTGTTGTACGCCACATCCCCATTGAGTTCCTGATGAAGGCTCTTAGGGTCCCATTGATCTTGTACAATTCTAGGCATTCCAGTATCCAGCTGTGGGGCATTGAGTCATAGGCCTTCTTGTAATCAATCCAGGCAGTGCACAGGTTGGTCAGTCTGGTCTTGCAGTCTCGGCTGATTGTTCTGTCTACCAGTAGCTGGTGTTTTGCGCCTCTGGTATTCTTGCCAATTCCTTTCTGTGTCCCGCTCATGTATTGACCCATGTGCCTGTTCATCTTAGCCGATATGATGCCTGACAGGAGCTTCCATGTAGTACTGAGGCAGGTTATTGGTCGGTAGTTGGAGGGGACCGGTCCCTTCTTGGGGTCCTTGGGGATCAGGACCGTCCGACCTTCGGTTAGCCATTCCGGGTGTCTCTCGTTAACTAGCAGCTGGTTCATTTGTGCTGCCAGGCACTCGTGGAGTGCAGTCAGCTTCTTCAGCCAGTAGGCGTGAACCATGTCGGGCCCTGGTGCTGTCCAACTCTTCATACTGGAGACCCTTTCTTGGATATCTGCCACTGTGATGGTTACTGGACCCTGTTCAGGGAGGTCGCTGTGGTCAGCCCTCAGATCCTCTAGCCACTGAGCATTGCCGTTATGGGTTGCGTCCTTCTCCCATATGCTCTTCCAGTATTGCTCCGTCTCCAGCCTTGGTGGTGCTGTTCTCTTATTGTTCCCTTGCCACTGAGAGTACACCTTTGCTGGTTCTGTGGAGAACCGCTGGTTTATTCTCCTGCCTTCTATCTCTCTGGTGTACCTCCTTATGCACCTTCTTTGTCGCACCTTTCTGCAACTCCGTTAGTTGGCTAACCTCCCTCCGTGCTACTTTGATCTTGCCCTCTAGCCTCCTTCTCCATGGAGGGTACTGCCCCTTGTGGCTGTTCAACTTGTAGCCAAGCATCTCACTGATCACTGCTGCCGTATTGTAGATCAGCTTGTTAGTTTCGGTAATCGTGGTTGTAGTTATTGTCCGTAGTGCTGCATTAACATCATCTAGCAGACCTTCTGAGGGTACTTCACGTAATCTTGGTAACCGGCTACGGGGGATCCAGGTTTCAAGCTTGGCCATGATCCTATATAACGAGAGGATGTGGAGGGTGAAGCTAACGGTGGTCCCCGTGGTAATCGGAGCACTAGGTGCGGTGACTCCCAAGCTAGGCGAGTGGCTCTAGCAGATCCCGGGAATAACATCGGAGATCTCTGTCCAGAAGAGCGCAGTCCTGGGAACAGCTAAGATACTGCAGGACCCTCAAGCTCCCAGGCCTCTGGTAGATAGATAGACAGACAGACAGACAGACAGACAGACAGACAGACAGACAGACAGATAGATAGATAGATAGATAGATAGATAGATAGATAGATAGATAGATAGATAGATAGATAGATAGATAGATAGATAGATAGATAGATAGATAGATAGAGGAGTGGTGACCAGACCAACCAGCTTACAGAAGTTTTACTCCCAACATTTTAAATAAATTCCATTCCTGAATTCACCAGATGCACTCCACTGAAACAGCTCTCCTTAGAGTTTCAAATGATATTTTAACATATATATGAGTTATATAAGTTACTATTTAAGTACTTTTGGATCTGTGTGCTGCCTCAGGCACAGCTGATCATATAATACTGACTGAGAGACGTAGAGCATGCATGGGCATTTCTGGGTCAGCTCTTGACTGGTTATCTTCCTGTATCTGTCACAGGAGGTTTTTGGTTGCGGTTGCTCATTTTGTGTCCTCCTCTGCTACCTTACCTTGTGGTCTGCTGCAGAGCTTGGTCATTAGAGCACTGAGGGCTCACTTGTGGTTCTTTGAGTATTTAAAAGTAAAATGGGAGGCAGAGGTGCCTGTTAGACAAACCTTTAGAGAAAGAATTATTCAGTTGGAGGTTACATTTTTGCTTTTATAAAAACTCGATTTAATTCACCGACTTTGTTGTAAAATAAATGTAATTAAAACAAAAACTGAAGCGCATGAAAAATTCAGCTAAAGAAAATGTTTATGTTTGAAATGTTAATGAAACCCTGCTGGATGTTAACTCCTCTATGGTTCATGATGGGGTGGCTGTGGCTCAGGAACAGATCATCTAATAATCAGAAGGTTGGTGGTGCAATTATGCCAGTCTGCATATCACATACCTTTTGGCAAGGCACTAACCACAAGATGCTCCATCAGAGTATGAACGTGTGTGAATGTTGGATAGAAAGCATCATAGAAAAAAGAGCTGGTGTGAATGTGAAAAGTTGTATAAAGTAAAAAAGTGCCACATAAGAGCCTGTCCATTTACAAAAGTGCCCCTCCTGTTATAGAAACAGAAGAATCTTCTTACCAAGCTCAAACACTAAATCATATAAGAGCAGGATGTCAATGAGTTTTCACAGCAGCACAAATAAATCGCTGTGTCATGAACCATCTGTGATGCTGAGGCACAGTCTGCTGTAGCTAATATTCTAGCTCACCACACGGCACGCTCAGAAACACTCGCAGCTCTCATTTCCTCAGCTCTGGTTAATCAGACCTCCAGAAGTACTCACACTCACATACTGATGTTTAGGATGGAGGTCGTTGACTGTTCCAGTCACAGACTGGTTGAACTGCGCAGCTCCCAGTGTAACTGTGGGTCAAACTGGAGTTACTCTGATCAGACTGCATCATCTTCAGCACAGATAGTAACTATAGATCGTTTGTCTCTTTAACAGCGCTGCTGGATGGAAACAATCCTGCTCAGCTGAAACACTTCGATAAAGAAACTGGAAGCTCTCTCACAGTCGGATGTTCCTTTGAACACTCTACAAGGAGGAAGTACTTCTGCAGGGGAGAATGTGAAAGAGATGGGATTTTAATTGAGACTCGGGGTGCCAGAGCTCAGAGAGACAGATACAGTGCTGAATATGAAGAAGAATCTGGTACAAGTGGTATTCTGTATGTGACCATTAAACAGCTGAGGGAGTCTGACTCAGGACGGTACAGATGTTACCTGGACACATCCTTTAGTACTGATCCATACAGAGAGTTTGAGATTACTGTCACAGAAGGTGAGTTTCTATACAAATTCATTCATGAATCTGGAGAATTAAAGGAAATTTGTATTTGTCTCTGACAGCTGCTAACGTTTGGTTTCCTTTTGTCTTTTCATGATGTTTATGTGTCAAATTGTTGTTATGTGTTGTTTTCTGTTGTTCACCTCAAACACCTGAAAAAAAACATATGGCTGAACTTCTTTAGCAGTCCTCCCATCAGCCTCCACAACTTTCACTGGAACCACTGAGCAGTCTGAGAGGACAGCATCTACAGGTGCGTCCATCCGCTGGGTTTGAGAGACGGAAGTCTCACTTAAAGCTTTCTGATGTTTCCTGTCTTTAAGTACAAATTTATATGCTTTAGTTGAAAAATACCACTGCAGTGTGTACAGAAAGTAAATCATGCCACAATATCTCCACCTTAAAGACATTATGTGATTTTTTTTAACCAGTCCTCCCATCAGCCTCTGCGCCTCCATCAACTTTCACTGGAACCACTGAGCAGTCTGAGAGGACAGCATCTACAGGTGCGTCCATCCACTGGGTTTGAGAGACGGAAGATTTTATAGAAGTCCATACTTTAAGTGATCATTTGTATAATTTTGCTGTTATCTGCCACTAGGAACCAATCAGAAGTGAGTATGTCATGTAGACATGGTTTTATGCTCATACAGCATGAGAGTCTGACCAAATTCTCCATGGAAGAAACTTGCATATAACTATACTGTACATGTGCACTCAGCTACCTTT
Organism: Aulonocara sp. 'chitande type north' Nkhata Bay; assembly: GCF_057382095.1. Lineage (NCBI taxonomy): Eukaryota > Metazoa > Chordata > Actinopteri > Cichliformes > Cichlidae > Aulonocara > Aulonocara sp. 'chitande type north' Nkhata Bay. Next base: position 20,122,274 of record NC_141363.1, on the reverse strand, counting down.
ACAGCCCACGTGAAGGGCTGGTGCTCACACTCATCAGGAGGTGTTTGTCTAAAATAACGTGTTGTTCTCATCAAACTGCTGCAGATGTGGTGCCGTTTGTGGGTCTGACTCTGGCTCTCATCATCATCCTGTTATCAGTGTCAGTGCTGATATTCTGCAAGAACAGATCCTCTAAACCAAAGGGTGAGACAGCAGGAAGCACTGACAGGCACACTCATCAAACTTCCTGTTTTCACAGAAAAGTGAACATTTTGTCAGACATCTCTTTGCATGTTGTAAGCTGTGTTCGAATCCTCCATCTGGCCTTCCTGTGCAGAGTTTGCAAGTTATCCCTCCAACAGGCTGACGACCTGTGCAAGGTGCACCACGCCTCCACCCTGTGGTAGCAGGGATACACTCTGGGCCCTCTGCAAACCTGAATTGGACAAACTGATGGATGGAGTTTGAATATTCGGTTGAATTACAGTCTCTGATCATTCGTGTGAGCATGAATGTGGGCATGAGTGGTTTTCTGTCTCTCTGTGTGACGGACTGAGTACCTAACTGCAGTATAAACACTGTACTGATGTGTTTTTCAGATCCTCCTGTGGGAACTGAACACGCTGCTGTCACAGAGGTGAGGCTGAAGGACTTGTAGACTCAGCACCGATGTTTGTGAAACCAGCTGATATTAGATTTCCTCTTCTTCTCCTGTAGACCAACACAGTGTATGAGAATATCCGAGCAGAGGGCAGACACAGCAGATCTCCTCCTGACTCTCATGCCAAATACACCAAACCAACCAATGATGACCACAGCTTGGTCACAGCAGCCACTTCTCAGCACAAAGTAAGAAAACACTTTCTGTATTCACGGAACAAACAGTTGTATCTGAGAAAAGATTCACATTTGTGATAAATATGAAGACGATATCATCAGTGTCACGTTGAAAAGCACAAAGTAAGTTTAAAGAATCCAGATCGTTATTTCAGATCAATAACCTGATGGGGGGATGCTGGATGCTGTAACCAGGTCTTGGATCAAAGGTCCGATCCTGTGACCTCTAACAACACAGCACACAGAGGAGCTGATATTCTGATATTTGTGGCGCCTGCTTCCAGTGAACACAAAGTCTTGGACTACTTTGTGAAAATGGTCTCAGATCAATTTAAAACATTACCTGTAATAAACAATTTTATGTTTTATTTTTTTCAGACTGGAGACGACTCGAGCAAACTCACCTACTCCGTGGTGACTTTTTCCAAGAAGAGCAGTGACTCTGCCAACAGCACGTCCCGCAGTAACACCAGTGACGTTATCTACTCCGAGCCTCGGGTTAACGCGAGCCACTCCGGAGGTGATCCGTTGTACTCTACTATAGCCTAGCTTTAGCTCCTGGGACAGGACAGGTAATGTTTGTCATGCTGTTGCACACACAGCACGCTCCTTTGTTTCAGTTCGTCAGTTGCCACAAGACAACTGACCATCATGTGCATCATAACCTGAGACTGCTGGGTGCTATAGAGTACACGCTGTACATCATACTTCATCGTTTTGCTGCATCAGTCTGCCGCTCTGAGTTAATTTGTGTTTAAGGGTTAGGGTTATGATAACATGCATGAACTGTATCTTCTTCGACCTCGTGTCTCTATTGTTGTTTAAGACGTGTTTTTGGGGTTTAAATGATTAAACAATTTCTAAACAATGATATCTTTTGTAGTTTGGAGGCTAAACAGTCTTTGTGAGGTTGTTTTAACCTTTTCATTTGTATCATGAGTAACCTTTGCAGCATTTTTATTTGCATTTGGTCGCACTCCATTTTTATTTATCCACTGTCTGCCTGATGATGCTTGTTTGAGTTGTTTCTGCTCTAATCTGAGTCCCTTAAGAATATTTTCAAAAACAAAACATGAAGAAGAAACTGCACAGGTGCAGAAGTTCCCGTTGCAATACGAGGAAGTCAAAATCGTATGCAGGTTTATGTTTTTACAGCACTTTGAATAGAATAGAATAGAATAGAATAGAATAGAATAATCCTTTAATTGTCCCACAAGGGGAAATTTGGTTGTAACAGCAGCCAGAAAGACACATATACAACAAACAGGACACAGGACAGAAACATGCACAATTTTTCTTACATATTTACATTAAGGACAGTGGTTACTATAAACAGAGTACTGTACAGTTATTCAATTAAATAAAAATAACTACAGATAAGAAGCAAACCAGGTTGTAGTGCGAAGCGGTTGATTAAAACAGTTTAAAACAGATTTGAACAGTTAAGTGTAATTCAGTTTGCAAACAGAATATTTTAGTTTAAGTGTTTTTTACAAAGTTATTAATAATTAAGAAGAACAGATTTAATGACAGTGCCATACAGGAACTAATGTACCATGGAAGTACACCTAATATATAATATACTTAGCAAACAGGCACTTGGATTATATTTTATAACAGTTCCCAGATATGTACCCATGTTTCGCTGCTCGACCCGCAGCGCTGAAGTTCCTTGGATCTGACCATCACCTCTCTGCCTGCTGATGTCATCACTGGAAACCTGTGATGTGAGATGTGAACTGGGTTGGTAGTTTGAGTCTCTTCTGGCCTGAGCTTATTTGATGTTCTGCTTCTCTCAGCTGAAAACAGTTTGCATCCACACTTGTGTTTTTTTTTTTTTATTTGAACACATCATAAATTTCATGGAAGTCTGTAGTTTACAAAAAAATAACCTCATCCTAATCCAAATATAACCAGCTGCTTCAATTAAAAATATTTGTGGTATTGAAGGGGGAAGAGGAGACTTTAAACACATCCAAGATGAGACTGACGTGACCTTGTTGGTTCTGCAAAATGATTCAGGTCTTAGTGGTTGTGTTCCTGACTAGGATAGAAGAAGAGCAGCAGACAGCGGACAGAATTCCAGAGGGAAAGTGAGCACTTCAGGTGAGTCGCAGGTAAGTTCTGCAACCTACCTGAGTCAAACAGCCACAGTCAGTAAGTTAAACTCCTTGTAGAGATGCAGGTTAGAGAAGTTGGGAATATCTGACAGGCTTCAGCCAACGAACTGAGCAAACAAGAACAGAGAGACACGAACAAAATACGCAGTTAGAAAGGAGGCGTGTTTACCACCATCACAGAGACAGCAGCAGAACCAGCCGGTCCTTGAATACCAAGAAATCATTCAACAATGCACAGCAGGCATAGAAGACCCGAGAAAAGACTCCACCTACAGGTCGACCTGCAAGGACACACCAGCCACATCTCCACCCGAGAGCAACAGCAACAGGAAAAAACCCACAGGCTGTGGGCACCGTAATAAATTATTATCCACAACCTGAATCTGGACGTTCAGCTTCCTGTTTTTGATATTCCCACACAGGAGGCTCATGACAGAAAACCACAAAGTTTAATATGAGAATGTGAAGATATCGTCTTCTAGTTTCTTCTTTTTTAAGATGTGGCCAAAGAAAAACCTAATCAGGTCACTGGCGAACCACTGAGGGTTACTCAGTGGTTCGCCAGTGACCTGATGGATGTCAAAGATTAACTGCGTGCTGCCAGACAAAAGTAAAAAAAGAAGTATTTATTTCTCCTCTTTCAAGAAAAAATAAAAGAGGAACCAGACAATGTGCCGTTTCAGTTGCATCACAAACCACAAGTTTCTGTGTGACTTTACCGAAGACCATGAGAGGAAGAAACGGGGAAGTGAGACAAAGAAAGGCTTTAAAAAGTTTCAGTGTTAATTTAAATGTTGAATATCAGCATTTTTGAAAGGCTGCTTTGATAAAGTTAGGACATATATGTATAAATATCCTAGTTCAGTCTATTCTTCTGTATATAAGATTACAGAGATTATTATAATCCTCATCATCATCACCATCATCTCCGTAAGCTGTAATAATATTAATAAGATGCAGTTCCTCTAATTTCCACTAGAGGCTCCAGCAGCGGAAATAAACCTGTTTCCCTCCATTACAAAGGGCTTCGTGTGAGCATCAGTACAGGGTGAGCAGGCTGACACAATCTCACATCCACACATGCAGCCAGTTTAGAATAACCAGTTATAAAAACAAAGACATGCTGAGATGTTCTGAACATCTCTACTCGGGGGTAGTGGAGATATTGAACAAAGGATGATGAAGATGGAAAAGAGGAAGACCACAGAGGAGGAGGATGGATAGTGAGCAGGGTGATGTGACAGGGGAGGATGCTGGATGGAGGCTGATGATTCTCTGTGCCTACATCAGTGTGACACTTTAGAAAGTTGATGAGATTTTTACAACAGAAGATGTTTTTACTGTATTTCTAAGAAAGGAAGAAATCTAATTCTGGATTTTATCATTTAAGACGCCCGCTCTCACTCCGAGGTGCACTATAATGACGATCTGTCAAGTCCCTCAGTGTTCGTGAGGAACACGCAAGGTGATCGTCTGCGTTCTTACGCTACGCGCTGGGTTATGGATGAAATCCAGTAGAATGACACTCCCGCGGTAATCCACGTTCCAGCCATGTATTCTGTGTGCAGTGCTTTAACTTACCACCAGATGGCACTGTTCACTGTGACATCTAAAGGACGAGGCCCAGCAAAGAGTAGATGACCTTTGCTCACGTGGAAACAGGCAGCAGCAGTGGTACAATCTGCTCACAGTCTCCAGTAAAATAATCATTTCAAAAACAGATGGCTCTTGTTATTTATCAGAATGTTTTTATGGCATCAGTGCTTCTCATAGGCCAGGTTCAGGGTTTATTGTTTATGGTTCATCACGCGCTTGTGCTCTTCCCTCAGGTGTAGCTGATCTATCCTGATGAACTGGGAACCAAAGAAAGTGAGCAGGAAGTTGTGCTGCCTCTTTTCACACTCACTTGTTTTCAGTGTGCATGGTTGTCCTGTTTATGGAAACATCACCGTGGTAACTTGTGCTGCAGATGTATCCTGCTCTGTCGCAGAATAGATTTGAGATTACGACATCAGCACATAAGAACGTCTTCCATTGGTTCTCTGGAATCTCAAGAATGGCATCAGCAGAGCTCAGAGGTACAAAGAGGGTCCACAGTTTGTAGAGACTGTCTAAAGTCACAAAAAACCACTGACTCAAAATAATTAATGAACAAGTCACATGCTTTTTTGATTTTGAGCATGTTAGCTTAGACATGCCACTCTTCTGCAAATAGACATGTTCATGTCTGTGACTGGTCATATGCTGTAGACTCCACCTCTAATCATAGGCGGTGATATTAACAAACACACGACAGACACATGAATTCACTGACCGTCAGTAATGAAAAGAAACGACTGCTGCATATTCAGTCTGTCTCGTTAATGTGATTGCTGAAGGTGTGAGAGTGCACTGATGCTTCATCGGTGCATCATGAGGAAGACGTTGTTTAAAAGATCAAGGTCAAAGGTAAATGGCTGCAAATAACTTTGTTGTTTACAAAGCTTGTGCATATGATTTTAAAATTGACAATTTATATTTACATTTAAGGTTATGACATATGATTCAATAAACATGTTTGTGGTTGTTACAGTAAAAAAAATCACTTTTTCTACTCTGATTTTATGTTTTTTGTCTGATTTTAGATCAGTTGTGTTACTACAGTAGTCAAAATGAAAGCATGACTGCAGATTCAGACACGTGAGGTTGTGCTGATGAGACCAAACAAGACAAAGTAAATCGTTTTTAAAGGTGAAATGTGGAGGAAACATCAGAAGTAGTTAAAAATGGCGATTACACCCTGGACCCCAGAGGGTTAAAATGTTTTTTTCTGCTTCAGCAGACGCAGAATTCATAATCCTGATGGTCTGATTGCTTTACAGGATTTATTGTAATAGAATAAAACTTTAACCTTTATTCATCTTTTCACTTTTTCCTTTGATCACATCTACATCAGTGCTGCTCCTCAGCTTCTGCTGTCTTTTAAAATTCTGACATTATTCTCTCTGTTGCACTTCAGCCTCACACTTCGGATGACAGGACGTCTTTAATCCCAGTGTGTGTGTGTGTGTGTGTGTCTGTGTGTGTGTGTGCACACGTGCTGCAGGTTGTTGGTGTTCTGTATTGAGAGGTTGAGTCGCAATTACAGTAAACAGTATCCACACAGAAAGCGTGTGTGTGTGTGTGTGTGTGTGTGTGTGTGCGTGTGTGCGTGCGTGCGTGCGTGCGTGCGTGTGTGTGTGTGTGTGTGTGTGTGTGTGTGTGTGTGTGTGTTTTAATGACATGTCCCAGACAATGCCAGACATGAGACAAGGACATGAGAGGGAATGATCCTCGTCTGTTGTATTGATCTTTGACTCTTAACCATCAGCTCTCAGACGCACACACACACACACACACACACACACACACACACACACACACACACACGCACACACACACGCACTTGCAGGTTAAGCGAATTAAGCAATAGAGGACATGAAAATGGAGGAAGGCTATGGAAGTCGGGGGGAGGAGGGGACAAGCTGAAGCTGCAGGAGGTGGAGGAGATAATGGGCCCGCTGTCTGCTTGAGAGGAAACTCAATTTTCTGAGCAGAAGGAGATCAGAAGATGAAAATGAAAGAGGGGGAATCTGGAAATACCCTGGTTTTTGTCTAAAGAGCAGTTTGGATGGTGCTCACACTTTCACTGCGGTTCAGCCGTGTAGCAGCACTGCTCTATACAGCACTGTGTCAGCCTGTGAACAAACAGACATCGAAAACTCTGAGAATAAATATTCATAACTTTGGTCGTTCTCTCGCTTAAGCTCCTTTAAATCCGGTCAGTTTGTGATTTACTGTAACTGTGTGCACAAAGGGATGCATAACGAAGGCTCAGCCTGCTCAGGTCCAGTCTCATCACTATTAAGTTAAACTTTTATTAAACATTAGCTCAGATAAAACATATTTAAAACATATATAAGTATTAGTATAATATTGTATTGCTGTAGAATCTTTACCTTACAAAATAAAGCGCCTTCAGGTGACTGTTGTTGTGATTTTGGTGCCATATAAATAAAACTGAATTGTAATTGATTTAAATTAAGCAGTGAGGCATCTTCCTGCAGCTCAGCTGGACCTGCTGTTGGCTCATGTAGCACAATATGTACTTTATTATTATTATTTAGTCTGAATAGTGAGTGTAAGCACCTTCACACTATAACGAGCACGAGGACGGTGCTCATTTACGTTTGCCTCATAATGGAATATGAAATGCTCTGTCACTCGTTTCATCAGTAAGCTGACTGTACTTCATTATTATTTCAGCATTAACAGAGCAGGCTGAGAGGAAGAAAGGCCTTTTCAGTATTAAAATGAATATATTAAACTTCTGGAAATCACCTTTTATTTTTATCATGTCTGCATGTTTGCATCTGAGAATTTAAACCTGGAAACTTGAAGTTTGTTTTCTGAAACTTGCTGTGATACAAAAACTGTCCAGTTCCCTTTTCTTAGAAAGAGACATGCTTCTTGTGTTTTTCTTCTTTAACACACAGTTAAGGAATGAAAAGGTTAAATCTAATCATCAGCTGCTGGACAGTAAATTACAATAGAAATTATTCTGAAATACCCCAAATTTGCTAAAGCAGTTTCTGTGACATCTGTTTGTACCTGAGGCTGTGACACACATGCAGGTCCAAACACTGTTCAAACAGGTGTTCCCTGACAAAACTTTGTGTGTATGTTTTAGATGGTATTGAAAAGGCCAGCTAGCTTTGTGCAGTCTTTGCTGTGTCTCAGCTTTTTTTACCTCCCTTCTTAGATTTGCTGTTTTGACTGCATACACATATTCCCAGTTAAATACAGCTACATGAAGTGATTTACGAGTATGGTGTAACCATATAGAACAAAAGGTTGTGCGTTGGAGGTCGTCGTCCTGGCTGCGCAGCACAGAGGGAGGGACCATCAAACACGTTATCCTGACAGCTAACTGAAGCCTGGTTCCTGATGTGCTCAGTTTCAGTTTTTCTCAACACTTCTCTGTGCAGATTCTACAGGAAATGCTACACAAGTACGTGTGTGCAATGAGTGCTACCAAAGAATGTAACAGAAGAATAATCCAAACTTTAACATGTCTCGCACTTTACCTTCAACAGTCCTGTAGGACATAATGACTTCCTCTCTTTCCTTGCATCACTCAGTTTGCTGACTTCATGTGAGGAGTCTCTGCTTACCTTGCTTTCTGTCCTTGATACACTTTGTGACTGTCATGATTCGAGTTTTGAGGAGAAGACAAACGACTGCATGGTCTCAGTAGATGCCAGAATAGTGATCTTTATTACACACTTCTAAGACAGAAGCATGGGAAGACAAGCGTACAGCCACAGATCTCCGCCGGGCGGCGGCTCTCCATATCTTTTATATTATTCATGATGACGTCACACAGACCTTACTGGAAATGATATCAAGTCCCCACAATCCCAAAAGTCTTCCTTATATAGACATCAGATGGTACTTTTAGAGAAAAACAAGTGTGTGATCTGTTATGCATTTTGTGAAACTGTGAGTCCACTAGAGAGGATGTCCTGAGACGACCTCCCTTTGTTAATAAGTGTTTATGTGAGGGAACGTGCGTGTCTTTCATAAGTCTGTATATATGTGCACGTTAGTGAGGCCTGACTACGTGCATAACTGAATGTAACAGTCCAGCTCGAGTGGAGTGGTGATGTTGCAACAGTTTAAGCAGAGAGAAAGTAAGCTGGTGGAGAATTACCTTGTAGCCGATTTACTAAGAATGATATGATGAATGATACAATGATATATTGCTGATAAACTGATGCAGACTAATGAAGTAATAATGAACTTACAACAGTGCATGTAAATGATATCAGTGAGATTAAAATAACATCCATTATCCTAACAACTCCTTTGAAACAATGTAAGACATTCAACATAATACAGGTCAATCCAACAGATCTAATGATTTTCACACTCTTCTAAGTCAGAGGTCTAATGCAAACTAAAACTACATACCATATTATAATGCAACTACTTTGATCTCATATATAAGGTAACATATGATAACAAATTAATCTCCACATGACCAATGGGGGCTCGTCCGGGATTGGTAAGGTTACAATTTGCCTCACAACGTGACATTTTCACAGGACCATACATGTAGCCTGAGTAAAAAGCAGACCTGCACCGTACTCAACCTCACTGAGTGCATGAATCACGTAGAAATCAGAAATGCGTTGCTTATGTGTGCTTTTGTGTGTGCTTGTGTAGCTTTTATGCTATTTAATGTCAGTTATTTTAGCTTTTTATTACATTTCTGCGTTTTAGTCTGGTTGTTAAAGAGGAGGATCTCATGCTGCAGGCTTAATAATGCTCAGGCCTCTTCAAAGCAGGTTTTTCTTTTCTTTTAAATGTTTTTGTGGGTTTTGCAGATTGTTTGACTGATGATTTGTGTTTTATATTAAGCTGTCGGAGAGCTATGGAGAAGAGCACAACAACGATGAGACACAAAGAAACACTAACCGATCACTGTTTCATCATATCCATCTTCCTGCTAAAGAAAACCACTTAAAAAACTGACGCCTGGTCCCGTCCATCTGTCCTCTCACATCCTTCTTTCTGTATTTATCTTTCACACACAAACACACACAGAGAAAGTGTGGGCGTGTTTTGGATGCCTGCTCTGTTTGGCAGTTAACAAAATGTCACATGGATGTCACTGGGTTTTATAATCTGGATACCAGAGAACATAATCTCCATTCTAATTATGAGAGGAGGAAAAGAAGGAGGAGCAGAGCGGGAAGGCATCTGGACAGACTGGAAGGAGATGGAAGAAGCACAATGTGAGCTGCTGTTGGTGGTGAGTTCAGGGGTGGTACTGCTCTGTTATGTCACACATTTTTCAGGGTTTTAAAGGGAGTGGGCCTTTTAACTATGACATAGCCAATTTACCCAAAGACATAATAAACTAAAACAAGATAAATTATTTAAAGAGCTGAAGATTAACAACAAGTTTTAACTTTAAAACCTGCATTAAGCAGAAGAAATAACATAAAATCACTTAAACTACAGATTCTAGTGTAATCACAGTCAAGCAGAGTTAATCCTGCTTCCAGAGACAATAACCACCAGCAGCCAGAATAAAAAATAAAACTAATAAAACAGCAACAGTAGATTCACTTTGTTGTGTTTTCATGAGATAAGATTGGTTGCCCTAACAGGACGCCACTGACATGCGTAACACAATTTCACCCACCAATTTGTTGACTTGATGTCTGCAGTCACATTTATCTACAGTTATCAGTAAACAATACAAACCTTTGTTAGAGGCTTGTGACATAAGTCCCAACGATGCCACCGGACTAACCCACGGTCATATGGTCACACTGGCTCAGGTCGAAAATGCTTCAGTCTTTAAACCTGCTGAGTTCATGCAAAGCAAGAACCAGCTGCTATTTCACCGAGGGCACTGCTCGTATTCAAGCTTTAGCAAGAAACTCACTTTCAGGACCCTGAAGATGGAAATTACTAATTAATCAGTTCAGTTCAGTTTCTATTCATTAGTGTAGCTGAACTTAAAGGGTCATATTCTCCCTCTTCTGTCCTGCAATTCTGAATAGTGCTCCAAAAAAAGAAAGGGAAGAAGAAGAATATAATAACTCTAATTTCATGGATCCATCCATTATCTTAAATTTTTCCATTTCAGGGTTTAGGGGCTTTGATCGATCTGGTCTAAAATATCATAATTCAAAAAATTTTTTTAATAATTTTTAAAAAATCTAAAATATTTACCCAAACTGTAAGGCTTCCCTCTCTAATGGACCAGTGTACTGGCAAACAAACATCTCTTATTGAACTATAGGAAGCTTTTATAATGAGCTTGTGCTTCTGTGATTCAGCCATTAGCAGCATTAATGGATATAAGGAATATAAATATAAATATAAAAGACAGAGAGTATGGAGAGGTAAAAATAGGGGATGGGGGGGGGGGGCTTTGAGGTAAAGAGGAAGGGAGGGGCAGGAGGTATATGGAGAGAGAGAGAGGGAGAGAGAGAGACTACAATAAAAAGGCTGATGTCATCTCTGTGAAGCAGCCAATCCGAGAGCAGCAGAGAGGGAAGGAGGGAGGGAGAAGAGGCAGAGCTCAGAAGGGTGTGTTTTCTGTACCACTGCAGCATCAGTGCAAAAAAAGACAGGAGGAAAAGGCACGAGTCGGTGGACTGGACCGAGAAACAATACAGAGCTAGAAGAAGAGCCACGGAGAGGAGCCTGAGAGGAGGAGACACATCAAGAGGAGACACCTGCAGAGGTAGGACTAACACTGAAGCATCCCAGGCTTCTGCTGGTGTCTGGGTTTCCATCCATGAATGTGTGTGTCTGTGTGTCAGTGGGTTGGAGATCAGGGCTGGAGGCTCTAACGGTGTCTTACATAATAGGAAGGCAGGTAGTGTGTGAGCGACTGTGCTGAGATACTAGACAAGTGTTTGTGTGTCACTGTACATACATGTGTGGGTGTTGGTGCGCACTTCCTCCTGTCTGTGATTTCACCTTTTGACTCAAACATGCTCGGGTCAGTAAATGTTCACTCGTGATGTTTGTGTGGAGGTAAATCCATCTGTAGGGAGTGTCTGACCCGATTCAGCTTTTTAATATCTGATAAATAATCTGCGGCCGTGTGTTTTTATGAATATTGAATGAAATGCTGCACTATACCACATTATCGTGTTAAATTATTCACTGCTGCTCTGTAGCACGCTTCCTTTCATGCTAAAAGTCTCTGCCAGGAATGATTTAGTCTGATCTTTATATCTCCAAACAACATAACTGCAATTCCCATCTTGTGTCCATGCCAGCTTCCAGGCTGCTGTCCGCCCATGGCCTGGTGCTGAATGGTGCTGTTTCCAGGTTAACAGGGTCTTTGGTTTGTCCAGTTAGCGGTCCAAAACCAAGAACATATTCAGTTTATCAGCATTTATGACCAAGAAACGTGTAAAAAAAAGTGTTTCCTGTAGCTCAACTTCTCTCTGAATTGGGGGATAAAATGCAGGAAGAGAAAGCTGTGTTTGTCCTTTGCTTCTGTTTACTCTGGAATTCCTCTTTTTCCTCATGGCAACATCATTTAGGCCTCTTTGTCATTCTTTGCCTGCATTGTGGAGTTTTCTCACTTAAAATTAGGCCAGAACCTGAGAGCAGGAATAAGAGAGAGGAGGTGGAAGGAGAGCTGAAGGAGGGGAAGTTGATAAGGTGCAGAGTTTGAGTGAAACGGGAGGTGAAGGATTTAGCCCAGAAGAGCCTGAATCCAAAAAGAGCAGAAGAAATGAGAGGATGTGGAAGGTGAGAGGGAGCCTGGACTGGGATGAGAGGAGGAGGAGGAGGAGGGATATTTAGGGCTGAGTGGCGTAGGAGGATTTTTAGCCCTTTTCTCTTTCTCCCCTCCCCAGATCTTTGGCAGCAGTCAAACTGACTGAAACCATCTGCCTGCATTTTTTATTCAGGCTTTTGTACTTACAGTAGACTACCTCCAGACAGCCACATGAAAAAAATATGCATCATGAAAGGAGCGCTCTGCACAGCCCTGTTCTCAAGATATGACTGCAATAATTAACAAATGATGTTTTTAAACTTTACTGTTCTTTGAACAAACATATCCATCTTTTGTTTTTGCTGCCAGTAAGATAAGATAAGATAAGATAAGATAACCTTTATTAGTCCCACACGTGGGAAATTTGTTTTGTCACAGCAGGAAGTGGACAGTGCAAAAGTTATGAGGCAAAAATTAGAATACAATAAGAATAAATACAGTACACAACTGTACAGAATAGAATAAAATAAAATACTATATACAGTAGAATAAAATAAAATAAATATACAATAAGATAAAAATAGAATACAAATACAAATACTATATACAACTGAGTAAAAATACAACGATGACAGAAAGGATTATTGCACTTAGTATTATTGCATATGTATGGATGTGTGTGCTTGATCAGTTAAAGTCTTTATTATGGAGTCTGACAGCAGTGGGGAGGAAAGACCTGCGAAATCTCTCCGTCCCACACCGTGGGTGCCGCAGTCTCCCACTGAAGGAGCTGCTCAGTGCTGTCACAGTAACATGAAAAAGTAGCTTCCCACTGTTTTGCAGCACGTCTTCTTTAAAAGACACTCTGAGCTGATCCGTTTCTGTGCTTTGAAAGTCGACTGTTTCCTGCCTCAGACTCAGTTCAACAGTCTTCTGTCATGTTTAGTGGAGAGGAAGCAGCAGCACCGACGCATTTCAGACTGAGCTCAGTTCCAGCTCTGCGTCTGCTTTTCGTTCTCGTGAATGAGTTTGAACTTATTAAAGTGTTTCTGACAGGAATTCCCTTAAACAGACTCGTGTCTGTGTGCAGCGCCTCACTGCAGACGGATCGCTGAATTTTTAATGATATTAAGTTGTGCAGATGATGAAGTTTCTCTATTTCACAATCAGACCATAACCTCCCCGTCTTTTCTTCTGAAAGCCTTTCTGAGATTTTTGTTTTTACCCTCAATGAAATACATTAAATTAAATTAAATAATGTATAAAATAAAAATTAAGTACATATATATTCTTGAAATTAGGAGCAGCTCTTTTTAATTACACTGACACTCACTGTCCTCTTGTCTTAATGTCGACAACATTTATGAAACTAAGTGAACGATATCTGCAGAACATTGATTTGATTTGATTTTTGACAGAAAAACGCCCAAATTAAACCAGCTAACCCTGTGTGCGCCGCTGGTGACGTGGTGATTAAATCACTTCTTCATCGATATATTTCTCTGTTTTTGCTTTTGTATCATCCAAACATTATGACACTTTAAATTCTTTAATATAGTTTTCTATAATGACACCAACCCGTACGTTGCAGAGAGCCAGCTGATAAGAAATGATATGAAGCTGACAGCAGTTACAGAGTGTGCGAGTGCTGGGCGCTCGGTGCTGTCCAACAATGTGGCACACACTGAGCCTCCTGTGTGAGTCTTATTCATCCAGACGGAGCAAACTCGCCCACCTGACACACCTGATACAGTTAAAAGCATTTGAAATTATTCAGACAGCCTCTATCTGATCAACCTGGATTCTGAATTATGACACAAAAATGATGACGTGTTTATTCATCTACATTTACAAGATCAATATACTAATAAGAGGTTATGAAAAGGGCAAAGATATAACAAGTGGCATAAATGTGGCCCATCTGTAAACATCTGTCACAGTTTCCAGGCTGGGAGCGAACATTTACCGAAGCGTTGATCCAGACGTGTGATCTTTGGAGTGTTTGAGGTAAAAATGATATCATCAGTTTTACAGATATGGGTAAAGACTCTTCACACATCAAAAAATTAAACTTTACGCAACATTTCTGAAAATAATATCAACGTAAACTCTGTGGCAGTTTCTCCACAACTTTTTGTGACTTTTTATAAATAAATATTGTCACATAAATATTCTCCATTAATCGTTTTCTGACGTCCCGAGCAGCATTTAGCAGCTCTGCATGCAGAACATGTCAGAGGAACGATGCGGTTGTTTAGCGGAGACTGTTTAAACCTGTTTAAAAGCGCTCTGACTGAAGTTGTTACTGAGAGTAATTCTGGGCCCTCGGGCAAGCCTCGGTGTCTACATCCCTACGTTAGCATGCAGACTGGGAGGACAACCTGAATTTGTCTTGTCCCAGCAGGTCTATCAAGTGGATCAAAGAATGAGCAGTTTGGACTAAAAGGTTTCAGCCGCAGGTCAGATGGAGGTCTGGGTTCAGAAAATAAGATTAGTCTGAATTTAGCTCTTTCTCAGTTCCTCTGTCCGTCTTTGCTCCGAGTGTCGTCTGTGATTCTCTTTGTGGCATTTCTCATCCATCTTCATCCATCTCGCTCTCACGCCCCCGCTCCCTCCCCCTCGAAACATCTTTCCTCTCTTTTGACCTTTCGTTCTTCCACATCGCCTTTTTTCCATTTTACCCTCAACAAATGAGGTCTTTGTGTTTAGAAATTAAGGAATGCCCTTAACACCCCCCTCCCATCTTTTCCTCCTTCCTTTTTCGAGTGTGTGTGGAGATTGGGGGGTGCGTCCATTAGCCCGGATTAGAGCCTGTAGGCAGGTTTTAACAGCCCCTCTGTGTTTGGGGCTTTAATCTCTTCAGAAGCAGCTAATCTGACTTCACTGGCTTTAACACACACACACTCACACTCACTCACACACACACACACACACACACACACACACACACACACACATACAGTGGAGTAAATGTGTCTGTTTTTGTGGGCAGTGTAGCTGATCCATGACAAGAGTCCATTCATGGCGTGACCACCAGCACAGAGACTCTATCAGACAAATATCAGACAAACAATATGATCAGTGACTCGGTGGACCAAAGGTCACATGACATACAGTCTCCTGACCAGAAGATGAGCAATACGAGACATAAATCTGATGCTTCTCACCAACCAGCAAAACTGGTTTGATCAAAGGATAATTTTTACCATATATTTCCTGTCGTGTATCTTCCGTGGTGATGGTGCATGAGCCTCAGACTGCACTCGCTCGCATCACTAAACATTCGTTTTTTCTAATGTCAGAGCTTTAAATGGTCATAAAGAACAAACATCCATTTGTGTTCAAAACTTCTCTTTAAAAAGTGAAACTTGAGTTTCAGGAAGCGTAAAGTGTGACTCATACAAAGCTGATATAGTCGAGAACAGGACGCCTCGTTTTTTGGTTTTCAGCGTTTTTTCATTTTTTTATTTGATAATAAACTGAATGTTTGGGAGATTTCGGGGAAAAAGGTTTAAAAACATCATCTCAGGCACTTTTTCAGTTTTCTAAAAAAGTTTTCTAAAAGAAATAATAAAATCCCCAAATAGTCTAATCAGAAACAGAAGAAAAACTCGAGTGGTCTAAAACGCGTTCATTTGTCCCTTCCCTTAATCTTTATGACACTGAGTGGAGCTCAGACTCTGTCCTGTGTTCATTTTGCTCACAGATGAGTCTGTTTCACTAAAACAAAGAGTGACTCATTCAAAGCCAGTAAACACTGATCAGTCACACCTGCTGTGACCTCTTTCACACTCCACCGCAAAAAAGAGGAAAACCTAATATTCATATCCGTGGTTTGCTAATGCTGGTGTGGAGAGATTTTATAGACCACAGTGACCTACAGGAAATAAAGAGGAGTGAGGTCATCGGCCACTTTGTTGCCCAAAGAGAAGCTCGCCTGTGCGTTAGGAAACCACAGCATCCAGGCTCTGCTCCGCTTTTTTTCTGCTTAATGTCGTTCTTACTTGTTCCAAGTGAAACGTTTGGATCGTTCTAAAGATAAATATGTTCAGTGGGGATAAACTGAGCCGTCATATCGTCTTCATTTCCCCAGAATTCACTGTTAGATGGTTTCAGTCACCAACATGCTTCATGATGGAGAAATGTCTGATTGGTTCATCACTGCCCTTAAGTAAAAGTTCATCTTTGTGGCACGCAAATGTTATCTTTAGCATTTGTCTGATTTTTCTGATATTCGACTCACAATTGAATAATCAAGAAAATAATTCCAAAGTTAATAAGTGATGAAAATAATCCTCATGTCTGATTAAATCTCAGCGTCCGTGTCATCCCACAGCTGCAGAATTATCTCGTTTAATCCACGATTATCTTTGCATAATTTAAAATTTCTTTGCATTTTTGAGTTTAATCCTGTTGCACCTCCAGTCGCCGAGTACTCGAAATAAAGCTTTTCAGTTTAAGAGATGAGCGCTCAGGAAGAGGAAATATGTTTCTCGATACTTTAGTATGTTCTGCATTATTTCAGCTCCTGCTGCTTTTCTTTTATCTCCTCATACCTGCAGCGACGGCAGAACTTTTTCCTGGGCTCACCATCTGTCACCTTATTTGTGCTATATTTGTGCATGTGTGTGTGTGTGTGTGTGTGTGTGTGTGTGTGTGTGTGTGTGTGTGTGTGTGTGTGTGTGCACTTTAAGAACCTGCACAAAAGGAGGGAATAAGCTTCCCAAAAGCTGGACGGCTGCTTTAACACTGCAGACCACTCGTGTTGAGCAGAGGAGACGCGAGTGGGAACTGAGACAATGGGAAGAGAAACTGTGTGTGTGTCTGTGTGTGACTGAGAGAGAGAGGGGTGAGTTGAGGCGATGTAGGGAGTGGCACCGGAGAGAAAGCGAGGGAGAGGTGTGGAGGGATGGAGTGGGGGATGGGAGAAAAGAAGGAGGGGCAGTGTTGGGGGATGGGAAAAGAGGAAATATTGCTGTGTGCTGCTGGAGTCAGGGGGTTACCATGGTGATGGGAGAATGACGGAAAGGGATGGGAAAGACTGCCAATACACACACACACACACACACACACACAAGCGCGTGCACAAACCAAATTGACATTTTTCTGTCTGATTAAATAAAGAGATTTACGTCAAATCTCCTTTTAATTTAAAGCTTCCTTCCTGCGTGCTCAGGGTGGGGCGAGCAGAGACAAACGATGCTGCAGAGGGAGGAAGAAGAGGAGAAGATAAAGACCGAGGCTCTGAGAGGAAATGCGATCTCCCACCTGGGAGGGGTGTAGCTGGGAGCCGGAGAGATGTGACGGTAGACGCTGATAAGTTAAAGTTATTAACTTACTGGCACATCAGTAAAGTTCAACCGGACTCAAAAAGAAGCAAAAATGAAATAATTGTGAACCAAACAGTGTGTTAAACTCACTTTTACTGTCTGTGTGCAAACAGGCTGTAACGTCTGTGACTCGCTGCTGTTTTCACACATGATCTGCATCCCTGACACAGACGTGTTGGGGAGACACATGATCCAGTGCAACCATCACTGCAGTCTCCTTATCTATTTTGCCTGATGTGTAAAAGCAGCACGTGTATAATTTAACCAGCGTTATACTCTTAGCACCACCTTTTCCGTCCTTGCATCTATAATGACTCTGATGAACCTGCTAACTCACTCGCTTGCTAAATGAACAGCTAATGTAATTTAGTTTAATTTTAGTTTCATAATGAAGTTTTTATTTGAACCAAGTGGCTAATAATCAAGTGAAGGTTGTAGCTGTTTGTGTGAAATATCTGTGAAAGAAATGCAAACCCAGACTAAGCTTGCAGAAATCCTTCATCTTTGTTAAAGAAACTCGTCCGTTCGTGTTCTGTGTGACTTCATCTCCGCGCTTCAAACGAATTCACCTTTGTCTCGTCGATGCTCCCGAGCACCTGCTGGCTGTGACCTCACACCTCGCACATCAACAGGACGAGGTTATTATGTTGAGACAAAATCAAAGCCCGGCGTAGCGCCTTTTACCTGCCAGGAGGGATTAGGTGTGATGTGTCTGCAGCTGCTGTGAGTCTGAGCTCTCAGTGGATCATCAGCCGTGAAGAAGAAAGATCCAGAGTCAGAAGAGCCGCTGGCTCGCTGTGGTGTAAGTGGGTGGGAGTGCGTGGGAGGATGTGGTGGAAACAAGAGAGGATGTGTGTGGGACCACTGAGGATAATGTGTGTGTGTTGGTGAGAACATTTAAGTGGAGCTTATCTCCATAATGTGGATTCATTTTCTGTTTCGCCTTGGGCCTCACAAAGTTTTACAGCCATGCTTTCGATCTTTACACACAAACCTCTGTGATCTCAGTCGTTGCTGGGATTCATGTTTTCATACATACACCATGAACTCACTGCCTCCCTGAGCTCCACGAGCGCTACTTTCAGCTCGTTTGTTCAGCTCAGTGTTCTCGCTGTTTTGGCCACAGGCAGCCGTGTCCAACGATAAACCCAGGTACGCTACCTGTACAGCAGACGGACGCCGCGCGGGACTAGCCTGTGGGAGCATTAGCAGCTAAAGACTCGAGCTGGTGGTTAGATATGCTCACTCCTCCTGAACCAGCTACTGTGCGTCACAGCTGCTGTGATGGAGAGCATGAGTTAGCGTGAGTCAGGTCTGTCAGGTCTCATAAACCTGTGAAGCACCCGCTGGCATCACACACTGTTGGGAAGGAGAACATTTTAACCCAATTCCCGCCTCTTCCTAACCCTAACACGGACGTTTATAAAGTCCGATTCGATCTGAAACCCAAGTAATGAATCCTCCAATGAAAACAAAGCAAAGCGAGGAAAACGTGAAGGTTCAAAGGTCGACGTGAGGCAAACGTGCAATCAGACGCTGACGTTACCTAAAGTCCTGGAGCAGGTCAGGATCTGTGCTGCTGGCAGTCACAGCTGTAGCTCGGTGGTGTATGAGCCGATGATGTCGCTGAGGCGTTTCCTCTGTCGGCCATGTTTTTATCGCCTCTTTCTAGAATGAAACCAGAGAAGAAGTGGGAGAGCGGTCTTTGCTGATCTCACAGCTCTCAGTTAAGTGTGCCCGTCACACGCGTGACACATGATCATGTGAGGCATTGATTGACTTCGCAGCTGAGCCGAGGGCCGAGGCCGCACGCCGCCAATTCCATGTTTTAATCCAGGATGTGTGAAAATGATTAGATCAGATTAACCAGAGAGGTTGTTGAATCAGAGGATGTAACATCCCTCGCTCGGACGACCTGTTTCGTGTTCTCTCTCAAACACATGAACAGTACTGCTGCCTCCTCACTTTCATTTCTTCTTCTCCTTCTTTATAGTGTTTGTTGGCTGTTGGCAAACAGTAAAATGGTGCATTACCACCACCACTTACTTTGATTTGAGTGGAGGCAGTGATAGATGTGTGGCCGTGGGTGTTGTATACACCGCCCCGAGCGCTCTGTCACACTGTGGCCTCTCACAGCTGGCGCCACTCACCCCTCAGCTAAATCTAATGGACTCCAGCGGGGCCGGGAAGCCACCCAGCGCGGGAGCCGTTGTTTATCCAGGAGCATACCGTCACTAATGAGCAATTTATTCGTGCCTGTGTCGCTTCGTTTGCCTTCGTGGAGAGAAACGCAAATCATAAACAAACGTGCCGGCTTTGTGTCTGCCGGAGTGTGTGCGTGGGAGGGTGGGCTGTTGGAGGAGGGCGGAGGTAATCCAGAGGTGACTAAACAATGTCACACCAATAAGAGCTCATTTGAATGTGAAAAGCGTCGGGCTGAGCTCCGGGACCGACTCCCCACATCCCATCTGAAAGGCAAATACACAGAAATAACACAACAGAGCTGTGTGACAGACGCACATGTCTTCAGATGCTTTGTCAATTAAGTGATTAGTCAGAAATAATCAGGAACTTTTGATAACCAGCTTTTCATTCAACAAACACAAACGTTCGCTGCTTTTTCTGCCTCTGCAGGACAACAAGCCGTGCTTCAGGACTGACAGCCTGGTGTGTCTAACATTTGTTTAGTGAAATACTTAAAGCCTAAAATCAAAAATAAGTTTATACTCTTGCCTGTGACCCTGTTTTTCGGGTGGGCTGCCCAATTCTGAGGAGATGTTTGTTTCCCTTTAAGTCTGAAACGTCTCGTTCCAGAAACATGAAGCAGTTATTCATGAAAATCCTCTAACGTTGCTGTCAAAGAGGACTGTTCTCTATCATCAGGGGTCTCAAACTCCAGACCTCAAGTGTCCTGCAGGTTTTAGATCTCACCCTGGGTCAACACACCTGAATCACATGACCAGTTCATTACCAGGCCTCTGGAGAACTTCAGACATGTTGAGGAGGTCATTTAGCCGTTTAAATCAGCTGTGAAGTATCGAGGACACATCTAAACCCTGCAGGACTCCGGCCCTCTTGGCCTGGAGTTCAACAACCCTGATATACATCTACCGGTACTACCTGAAGGAAGCTCAGCCAAGGCGGACGTTCACGTCGTGCCACAGACGGGGGCTGGGCAGCACACTGATACTGTCCGTGTCGACACTAAAGAAAATATTACGTTTGTAGATTTTTGAGGGGCAGGGTCATGAGCTGAACATTTCTCTCTCTGATTGTTTTGTTTTTTTCAGGTTTTATTCTTTGTTATTATTGTTTAATTTATTTATTTGATTAAAATCAGGAGGAGGCAGAAATCACCTTTCTGTTTTGTAAACATCAGCCTTCATTTTAAATGCTTCACCTCAGCCCATGAGCCCTCAGCCCCTTAGGTTACAAATTATACTAAAAAATAATTGGTTCATATGAACTTTGACCTTTGAGCGCTGCACAGTCAGCAAAGTTGGTGGGATTTCTCCTTGGGGATCAAGATGAAGGCACTCCATCAGAGCCTGGACTGACAGACTGAGCCTGGCTAAAACATTTCACCCAGAAATCACAACCTTGTTTTTTCAAAGCCTACGGTGTCTCCATTGCTTCTGCCTTTGCTGCAGCGTGGTTCTTTCATGGTGGAGGCTGATAAGGCAGGAGAGTTTTCATGGTGAAGCATCGCCTGGAGCTGTTTTACAGGCATGTCGCTGGTGTGGAGGCAGAAAGAGGATCCACACAAACAGAATGGCAGAACAAAAGTAATGAAGGAGGAAAAGCTGCAAACAGAGAGGAAAAACAAAGCAAAGGCAGAAGAAGACGGCGGGTGGTGGGAGGCCTGTCAGCGGCGGAGCTTTGTAGTCGGTCAGAAACCTCCTCGTGATTATTGAGTTATTCATCTCTCCACTTCCACGGGGAAATCCCAGTCTGCTAAGATGTGAACACAAAGACAGCTTAACACTGACGTGTGTGTGTGTTGCTACATCCTTCGAGTTGAGGTCATCCCTGTAAATGACAGAGCTGATGGTGACATCATCTGTGCATCATAAAGCTGACAAATGCACAGCAGCTGAGTCATGACTGACAGGAAGAAAAACACTTCATGTTTCAGAAATCATTTAAACACTTGGGTTCAGTTTTTTCTACTCTTGGATCTGTATGATGTCATAAACAGGGGACAACCCTATTATGTTCTGGCACAGAGCCAATCAGAACGAAGTGATCTGAAAGGGGGAGGAGCTACAACAGATCCTCCACCTTTCCCTCTGAGGATGAACTGAGCGAGGCCTGCTATAAGACTGATCAATGTGATTAGTGTGAACTGTGACTCAGAGCTATAGAGTAAAAATATGCAGCTGAAAACAGTCATAGTTTCGTCACTGATGCTGATTTGAATCTGTTTCGGTGGCTGTCACCGCACACAGTGTGAAACATTAGCACATCAAGAAAATGAAGCCAGTGGAGATGGGCCTTAAATTTGGTCTGCAGGCCTCAGGTGGTGTTACCTGTGGCTGTGAGCTCAGGGAACACTGACCTGATGAGTTTGAGGTCTGAGTCGCTCTTTCTGGCTCTTATTAAAGTTTGCTTGGTCAGACCTGGCCGTCCTCGTCCCATCAGTTTGTTGCTTGTCTTAAAAAAGATGGTGGAGGTGAAAACAACGGCTCCCGGGCCTGGCAGATCCCCATCTACTAAACAGAAGTGAAGAAGTTAAAGAATTGAAAAGGGGAGTAAGGGTGGGGAACGCAAACGAGAACGAACAGCTCGTGGAACTGAGGGAACATCACTTTCAGATCTCTCTTTTTTTCCCAGTAACATATTTTTTCTTTTCTTTTCTTTTAATTTGTTGTAATTTTCAGCAAATCTGTTTGTGCTCTGCATGTTGGGAAAGAGAGAAATGACCTCTCTGCTCACTCAGTCACAAAGGGTTTTGTGGAAGTGCCTGCCACACTCGGTGCTCATCGTCTACCGAAGGACATTTGCACTTGAGTACTTTGTGCCTGGTTGCATGTGAAGAAACTTTACAAATCTGTAATCTGTTAAGCTGCTTGGAGAAGAGCCAAAGCCTCTTCATGAGAAATGTTGAGTCACTGCGGTTCAGAGGAATAAACCCACATACTGACTGTCACATCTGCTCTGCACCAACATCTAAAGATCAGATTAAACTAAAGTCATCAGATGACCTTTTTGCACTTATTCAATTAAAAAATGACTTGTTGTACACTGATGTCACAGACGGCCATTACAGGAAGAGAGCAGTGCAGAAATGTCAATTAGGAAAGAGTTTATTTTAAATTAAACAAGCAATTTAAAATGTTTCTTAATTTATGGTGTGTGCAGTCAGTACTGTCAATGCTGAATGCAATGGGATTTAGTGCAAGACAATAAACCAAGGAGCAAACAAAGTCCAAAAGAGGAGCTCAAAGAGGAGCTCTAAGGACTTTTCTAGAGCACTGGATGCTGGGCTCAGGTGTTACCAGTGATGCTGAGTGTTAACAAGCCACGCCTCCTCTCTAACACCTGCAGAAAGGAGCTGTCACGCAGACAAGAGGAAAGTAGAGCGAGTTGTAAAAAGTGATCTTCTTAAAGTAAAGCCAGCTCCAAATGTTTTGGCTTTGACTCTACTAAAGTAGCTTTGATTGAAAATTCAAAATAATCTTTCTTTATCTTATACAGAGCCTCAGTTCATCCTAACCCCCTAACCCTAACCCTTTTAGCTCCTCCCCCTTCGAGTCAAATTTCTTCTGATTGGGTACAACCCATTAAAAGTAAGAGGCCTGAAGAGCAGGCGGGTCCACTGTGCCTGAGATGACCATATATCAAACTTCAGCTGTACAGTTATAGCATGCAAGTCTATGGGACGGACTCACAGCTGGAGTCTGCCTCCAGTGGCTGTTAAAGGAACTGCAGCTTGAATTTGGTTCATTTTTTCAGTCTTCAGGTTTCCTCTCAGATGCTAACAGGAAGTTTACCCACACTTTGACAAATAATTATGACAGAAGAATCTAAAGATTCAAAATGCTTTGTAGCGTTTTGTGATGTGTGTGGAGTTTTAGAGTCTGCTGTGGACATTTCAAAAAAATCCAGTTTTCGGTTCCTGACATTGACGTTTGTGTTGATGCTGTTACACTAGGTTTAGATTAAATTATGGAAAGTTCGTATGCTGATTATTTTTTTCATTCTTCATTCAAGATAGTGATCCTTACCTCACCTTTAGAAGATAACATTTTCTGCGAGGCAGATTTGTTCATTAACAGCTTTCTTTGTAATCCGGGTGCATTATGCTTCATTAAAAACATATTTGCTTTTGCACATGAACAGTATATAAATGTCATTTCTCAGAGAAAGGATGTCTGATACATATCATCCCCCCTGCTATTCACACAGAGACAGCAGCACGTTTAACTCAGTGGTGCTTCATTAAAATGACACTTCATCACATATTCATGAGGACTGATGTGAAGGACATCAGCAGCTCGATCTGCAGACTGTCGCACACACTTAGCAGAGTTCACCTATAGACTGTCTGCTCTGTGGTCTGTGTGTGTGTGTGTGTGTGTGTGTGTGTGTGTGTGTGTGTGTGTGTGTGTGTGTGGATGGAGTAGTAAATGTGAGATGTGTAATGAATAATGAATTTAGGGTGAATTTAGGTCATGCGGGCGAATAGGAGGGACAACATGGGAATAGCTCTTTCTTTCCTCATCTCCGTACACCTGTGTGTGTGTGTGTGTGTGTGTGTGTGTGTGTGTGTGTGTGTTTCGTGCAGACTAAAAGGGAAGTACCCTCTCCTCCCAGCATTTGCTTAATCTCTCCATCCACATGTCCCTGTTCTTTCCTCCAGATCGGAATCTATCAATGAATTAATTTCTCGCTCTGTCGCTCTCCATCCGTCCACCTGCATCGCCTCCCTTTGACTCTCCGATCCCCTCCCACCTCCCCACAGACTGCTCCACCTGCACCCGCCCCGTCTCCCCTCCTCCCCTCAGGCTTCCCTGTGGACGGGCGGGTCCACCTGCCTCTGCCTTTTGAAGCCCTTCAGGTTCTCTGGGATGGCTCAGGACCCTGAAGAAGCCGAGGGGGGCCGCAGAGAGGAAATTGGTACAGTATGTTTAATATTAACCGGCACAGAACGGAAACATGGCTGCCCACAGGGCATGAACTGCCTCTTTACTGCGGTCTGCGAGATTAACAGCAGCTATTAAAATGTCCTGTTTGGGCTTTCAGTCATTAAATATTTTCATTCTTGAGAGTGAGCACTCAGCTGGCAACCCAACACTCAGACTGGGGTCTGGTAATCTCTGTAACATATGTAAGATATGACTATAGGAAGAATATACAGAGACCAAAAGCTTTCTATTTATTTATTCCTGCGGTGTCCGCGTTGCTGCTGTAACAGTGTGAATTTGCCAACACTGCAACTAATAAACTTCTCTTAAATCAAAGAAAATGTCCATCCCAGTTTGTGAGAGCTCCACGTCAGAAGAAAACTTTAACACTTTTAGTTTTCTGTGGAAAAAACAGCAAATAATAAAATTTTTGGAGCTTAACTTTTGCTTTATCACCATAAAACCTGCAAAGTCCCCTCCTGCCTGATACATTCATGTCTGCAGCTGATATACAGTTGTGATCAAATGTGTGGTATGTTGTGTTTTCTTAAATCTAAGACTGCGCCGTGAACACGCAGGGCGCCGAAACTTGCAGCATTAATCAGATCTGAAACTCTTCCTCCTCGTCCTTCCTCTCTAAATCCTAAATGGACTTCCTGTGCTCTCACGGCTGATTTAATTCAAGTGGTCATAATGTGTCAAATTTCCAGGATAACAAAGAATCGGTGAGAGGCGAACAACACGGTGCGTTTAATGTCATTGTGCACCGGCAACAGCAACTCAACGAGCTTCCTGTCAGCAGAGGTCAAGCAGCTCTAAGCTGCAGCCTCAATAAAGACTCAGAGTGTGTGAAGGAGGCGACCCTCCATCAGGCGCCTTTAGATTAAGACTTGATTCATTAACGAGCTCCGCCCCCTCCTTAAGTCAGTGCCAGCAGGAGCACCATGAATATTTAAATGAAGAAAGTCTCTGTGGATGATCATGGATTTCTGTTTTTTTAAAACCTCCATGCTGAGGACGAGGCTGCTGTTATTAAAGGAAGTGGAGCATGCTGGGATGTTTTCTTCACCCGTCATTTATTACGTCTGTTTCATTTTTCTGTCTGAGCTCGTTACATCATTAGACCCCCCCCCATCAGTGACAAAATGACAAACACACACACGCACGCACACACACACACACACACACGCACAGGCTCTCACACACCTTCTGTCCCGCTGTGCCATTTGGCTCATGTATTTTGAAAATACGCCCGGCAGGTAACAGCAGCAGTCCGACAGGCGGGAGCAGGTGTGTGTGTGTGTGTGTGTGTGTGTTTAAGTGACCGTGACGCAGGGCAGATGTGAGTGTGTGTGTGTAATCATGAGTGATAACAATGAAAAACTAGAAGAATAAGACTCTGACAGTCATAGGAACTGAACGGGGGTCACGTCTGTGTCCTCTCTGTGTTTGTGGAGGTGCTCAGAAACACCTGGATCCTCACAAAGAGACAGTGTGTGTGTGTGTGTTTGTGTGTGTGCTGGGGACAGGTTGTGTAATTATGAGATGTTGGAGGGGGTCTACATTAGCCAGCTGTCACTCCTCGCCCCTCACCCCATGTGTGTGCTTTAAGAGAAGCCTCGGAGACGGGCCTTGGCGGAGGACTGCTGGTGGTTACACTCACAGATTGATAAGTTATGACACCTCCTGTAACCTCCTCTGCCCTCCCTGTCTGTTAGTATTCTCACTCCGGTGTGTCAGCGTGGAGTCGGTACAGTCGGAGCATCTTTAAGCTGCTGCAGCATCACACCAGGCATAAAGTCAGTGTATAAAAACTTGTATTTCCATAATTGTCCACTGAGGGAGTGAATGAGGGAGGACAGTCATCCAGACCCAGGCCCTGTTCATCTGCAATATGTCATCCATCAGTGCAATTAGACACTGACAGCAACACTGGCTCCATTAGATTCTTTGTATTCATCTTCCATGAGCGATGCGTCCTCTCAGCTCTCTGGTGAAAATGACATGAGTGACATGAACTCTTGGACAATCTATCTTACTGTCTTCTTATGACTCCAGGTTGTTATTTACAGTTATTTCTTCTAACTTCCTGTCTTTTAAAAAATTACATAAAGTTGTGAAAAGAATCTAAAGAGGCAACTGACTTTATATTCAACGCATCTCTGTACTGTGTCAAAGGGATATTAAGTCAAGTTAGGTGCAGGCTGTACTTCAGTGTTGAATTGAATCAGGAAAGTTATAAGAACCTATTTGCTTTAATAATCCTGGTTAAAGGCAGAGCCTCCTGAACAGATATAAAAACATACCCAAAGATAAAATGCTGCCCCCGGTGGTGAAAGTCTCACGACGCGTTACAAAATGCTTGTTTGGGATTTGTCCTTGTTAGCAGACAAACAAACTGATTCATGCAAATGCAAAAACTGCACAATGAGCTTTTTTGGCAACTTCTGTTTCACTGGAGCTCACATGATACCAAATAAATCAGGAGCATTTACAGTAATTTTCCTGGAGGCATGAATGGTTTGGAGTGGAGGAAACACTGTTTCAGGCTTTAGCATGAAAACCTGTCACAGATGTTTGGTTCATTCGAGGGATCTCCCTCAGTTTCTTTCATTTTTTGCTTGATCAAAGTATTCCCATACATGGAGCCGCAGCCTGATTTCATGGCTTTGAAGTGGCACAATCGGCTATTTTTAGCCTGGCTGTTAGTTTCAGCTGATCAGCTCGCAGAGGAGGAGTGCGTAATCCCCAACTTCAAGTACAAACAAGAATGTGGCCAAACTCGGAGCGCTGAGGGTTCTTCTTTTGGCCTTCATGTCGAGGCAGCAAAGAAAGCCTGATCCATCTGTGTCTGCTTTCACCCCCCGACACTCCTGCTGTCACGGGTCAGTGTTCAGTCACCAGGCAGGGACAAAGGAGGAGATGTTGAGATGAATGGAAATGCGGCGAGTGTGGCAGAAACACACACACACACTCAATCTCTCTTTGTAATGTCATTAGTGGAGAAGCTGCTTCCTGCTGCTTTGATCTGATCTTGACTTTATCGAGGTGACCCGGTACTGTCCGTTCTTTATCTCAGATTTTTGTGGATTCTGTACTAAATTCAAACCCAAAGTGAATTTAAATCTTAGAATTTATTCTCAACGTCACAGATGTGCCGTGGATTCATCGTGATGTGATTTTGGGTCAAACTTTCCCCCCTCTGGAATACATTAATATTTGTCTTCTGTTGATTTATGTTTGGTCAAATTAACCATGTCTTTGCTTCTTTCCCCTCCCCTCCTCCCCTCCTCTTCTCCTCCCCTCTTATCCCTCTTTGTTCTCGGGGTCACCCCCCCCCCTCCCCCCACAGCCAGCTCCTGAAGAAGCGTTTGTGGAGCTGACGGAGCGAGGAGCGAGCCTCACTCACAGTTGGGCTGTAAAGGAAACAGACACACCCACCAACTTACTGCTGTTTACTCCTCTCAGCTCTCCCTCAGCTCCGGGCGGTCCCTGGAGTGTGTGTCTGCCTTGGTGTGCGTGGGTGTGTGTGTGTGTTTCTTTATGTGTTGATGAGTGTGTGGGTGTCTTGCATCACTTTTGATGGGACATTGAAAGATGTGTGTGTCACAGAGTCGGTGGATGGGCTGTAGGGGGATGTGCTCCCCCGCCCTCCCGCTGCTCCTCCTCCTCCTGCTCCCTCTGTCCTTCCTCTCCTCCACGCCTCCGTTTGCTCAGGGAGCCATCCACATCCCCGAAAGCTGTGAGTACTCCCTCCTCCACTGCACACATCACACACTGGAAACACTGGAAACACTGGAAAGTGTTTGTTTTTTCATTTCCAGTAAATATTTCCAAACCATTTCCTCAGAATTAACAGGGCTGGGAAGTATGAGGGAGAATTTCCACATTTGGCTTCTCTAATCATATCATTACTCTTTGAAATTAAGTATCAGGTCAGTAGATTTCTGCTGTAGCCACCAACTTGAATTATTTCATAGGCATCAGGGGAGGAGTCTAAACTACCCACGAGCCTCTGATGCAGCGCTGTGGAGAAGAACCAGAACTATGGATTTCTTTTTTCTTTAGCCTTTGTCAAGACGTAACGTTCAACATTTGATGCGTTTGGTTGAAATGTTCGCAGAGACGTCAGGTCAGTTCAGGTTATTTATGTTGCTCCAACTCACAAGAACAGTTACTTCAAGACACTTTAGACTCCAAAGACCCCACAGTATGCTGTGAAAATCAACCCCTCCCCATACGATCAGCACATTGTGACAGTGGGAAGGAAAAACTCCTTTTTAACAGGAAAAAACTTCCTGTAGAACCATCAGTTGTGGAGTGAGGGGTGACAGAAGAAGAGAGAAAAAGAAAGCACCGGGAGACATCGTCTGTGAGATCATAGAGCTCTGCAGTAGCCACAAACTCTCCTTCAGGGTTGTCTCCTCGAGCACCTCTGGACCAAAGCTCACTCTGATCACTGCGACGTCACCACAGACCTCAGACTCCAACAAAAAGCTGTTCGCCTTTCAGGCATCTGAGGAAAAACCTTTGATGGAACTGACCAGAAACGTGACGTGTGCTGATAGGGGGCCATTTAAAGGTGGATCCTTTGGTTCCTGCACAGTAAAGTTCAGTAAAGCTCTGGTGCTGTGTTTATTCCTGTCAGATATGGAACTTTCGAACACATCTAAGCACAAATATAAATCCAAACAATCAGGTTAGAATAACCTCTGGTCCTGGAGATAAAGGTCAAAGGTCAGCAGGCTTATCACACTCCTAGAGGAGAGGAGGGGAAGCGGGAGTCAGAGGAGGAATCAGGTTCAGTCTGACCTTCGGTAAACGACCTTCTTTCTGGGTGTGGCAGGAGAGGAAGAAGAGAAGGATAGGAGGAGGAGGAGGAGGAGAACGATGGGGGAGGTGGAGAGAGGGGAGGGAGGGGAAGGAAAAGGAGACACGGGGAAGAAAAAATAAGGAGATGGATGTAAAGTGACCTGAGACGCCAGTGTGTCTGAGTCAGAAAACCAAGAAGGAAGATAAAATCCCTGAGATGTTGTCACTGTTAATAAAAATCCTGTTAATGAGCAGATCTTGTCCCGCTCGGGGAACAGCATGAAGAATGTGCCAGCATGTGTTTGTTCAGTCTGTAAACCTTTCCTTTCTGCTCTCCTTTCACTGCTTCCCATGGACACAGATACAAAAGACAACAGTAAGTGATTTTCTTTGTTGCTGTAATGAAGAAATGTGTGTCGTGTCTGCAGCTCTGACGTGAGCGGTGCTTCATTGGTAGAAACCTGCTCCGGACGTCTGCTGACTGTGTCTCGCACCTGCTCACCTGCACTTTTCCTGTTAGATTTGTCAAAGCAGAACATCTCTCCCCTGCATCACTCCACACAGACACTAAGGAAGAGATCATGTATATTAGCTCATTTAAAACTGATTTAATGTTATTTTGAGTATTTTTCTGAAACAGATGTACGGATATTTGGAGGGCTGAAACTGCCACATTAGTCATTTCATTGTATTTCTGTATAGTTCTTGTGCAAAAGTCTTGGACCACTTTTCATTTCTCTGTATTTCTTGGATTCGGTGCAGCAATTTAATGAAATGTGCAAACATACATAGAAATGAACATGACAGAGTTTGTACAGCTCCAACGAACCTGAGTAAATGTTTGTCATGCGTTTGTACATGGTAAAAAAAAAAAAAAGCAGAGCAAACACACACAAAGAACAAAACAAAAACTCAGTCATAACTTAAAGCTGGTGAGTAACAGTGTGTTTTCAGACGGGTTTGAAGATGTTGAGTGTTGGAGGGATCCTAATTTGAAGAAAGTTGCCCAAAGTTTGGGCGCAGCAATCACAAAGGTCTCCTCTGTGTTGTAGCCTGCTTCTAGGGACGATCAGAAGCTACTTATCAGCTGACCTGAGACTCATTTATCTACAAAATATTTTATTTAAATATACAATGTCACAAAATATCAGAGTATTCCATTAAAAACTGTAGTTTTTAATTTTTGCTGTTATTATAGGATGTTTATCTTTTTTTATTTTTGAAACAGTGGCTCCTGTTAACCACGATGGTTTTAGAGGACCTGCCAGAACTAAGAATGATGAATGAGCTTCAGTCAATCCCTCTAGATGTGTCTCGATCTGTACGCCCTACTTTACCTGCCTGTACTCTGCCAATTTCATTACTGTGTGTGTGTGTGTGTGTGTGTGTGTGTGTGTGTGTGTGTGTGTGTGTGTGTGTGTGTTCAGTATTTCAGCCTCCAGTGCTGACAGAGATGCCAAAATCACACACAGTGTTTTCTCTAGAAGACTTCAATCTGGCCTGTGAGGCCACCGGGAACCCGGCACCCACGTACGTACACCTGTGTGTGTGTGTGTGTGTGTGCTGACATGGCAATAAATGTCCTCATAATAAAACAAGAACAAAATTGTCTCTCAGCTGTTTCCCTCCCCGAGCTCGTCCCTCTCTCCACTCCCTGCTTCTCTCGGGGAGACAGACTGTTAAAAGTAATAATAACAGCTGTAAATGTTACACTTCCTCATATTTATGTATTTATGTATTTCAGGCCGTCAATCAAAAGGCTGAAAATTTTACATGAACCTGTTTCCGGCTTTGATCCAAAGATAAAGACTCGCTGCTTTATAATGAAAATGTAGATCCTTCAAAATAGCTCACAAATAAATAGAAGCTGTTTTCTTCATTGTGTGATTTAAGGTTTGTTTCTGTGACTTTGTAAACTGCTGATGTGCTGACAGCCGTTCTCCCCTCTGTGCTCATAGATTCCGTTGGCTGAAAGATGGCAAGTTGTTCGGATCTGAGACCGAAGGATCCGGAACGCTGAGAGGCGACAATTCTTCCCTGGATATGTTAGAGGGTGAATACCGCTGCTACGCCTCCAACAGTCTGGGCACCGCCATGACACAAACCGTCAAAGTCAACGTAGAGCGTGAGTCACACAAAGGCACAGATGTCACACGATCATATAAAATCACACACACACATCAGTGAGTCAGTGAGGTTGATCGGGGCCACCTGTTCTGCTCGCTCATCTCAAGTTGCCACGGCAACCATTTCCCGGAGACAGCACTGTGACGTCACTCAGTAGGGAGGATGTACCGTGGGTGTGGAGGATGAAGCCGATGGCTGCGGTCAGCGTGCACACAGACTCACTAAAATCTCTCCAGATGAAATATTATACTGTACGGGCTCTTGCTGCCCCGGATCTCACCTCCGCCGTGGTTTTGATTGCAGTTCAGTTCTTTCAGATTTTATTTATTTATTTCCTCTGCAAATTACTTCCATAATTTGTTGTTTTTCTTCCTCACAGTTTTTTTTTTCTGTGATTGAATATTGCTCTGTGACTTCCAGAGAACCATTGTTCTCAATTAATTTGGGAAACTTCAATGTTTACAATCAGCTCAGCCAGCGTTTCTAAAGGTTTTGATGACTAAATGTCAGTTTCGACAGGCAGCATGTGGTCGAGGTATCTTGATTTACCCAAAGCACCATCAGAAAGCTGCTTTTAGCAAATAAAACTTTTAAACAATGTTTCAGAGCAAAATAAATAACTGGCTGATGAAACCTGAGAAGCTGTGCAGGAAATATGAGATTCAAGTTAATCATGTGACCCAAAAAGACAGATTATGTCACTCTGTGTCCACATGATTGTAAATATGCAGCTATTGTTTCAGCTCCTCTTAATTACAAATGAACCCTGGCATTGTTTTTATATAATTTAGGCATTTAAAGTCTATTATCCTGGAGATTTCCTCCAGTCCACTGTGTTACAACAGCTGTGGAGTGTATCTTTACAATTATCTTCTTCCTTCTTTGTATTGTTTTATTTTGCGTCACTATTTTCATTGTTTCTTCATTGTTACCTGCACAAGTATTAACTTGTATTCTGCTGCTTTGTGTTTCAGCTCAGCCAATTCTCATGAAACAACAAGTGGAGCGTGAGCGAGGACTCGTGGGACAGAGTATGGTCCTGTCCTGCAACCCTCCAAAAAGCTCGCCTCCTCCCAGCATCCACTGGATGAACATAAGTGAGTGTGCCGATCTGTTTCCTGTCCCGTTCATCAGCTGCCTGCCTCTGTGACACACAGACTCTTTATGTCCACTCTCCTCCATTTTTCTATGACTGACCTTCTCTGCCTTTTCAGTTATCAGCTTATTGAGGCTGCGGTGCAATAAAGCGAGGCGCTTATTGTGCATTTGAAGAGCAAACTAACCAATTTCATTTTACACTGACGTGAAAAACATTTTCACCTTCCACTGCAGTTTCCATGCTTTATTTCCCACCTACATTAAACTGTCCCCGTCCCGGCTCAGATTTGATGCACATTACTCGGAGTGAGAGAGTGACGATCGGCCTGGACGGGAAGCTGTACTTCGCGAACCTCATGAAGAGTGACAGCAAAGAGGACTACATCTGCCACGCCCAGTACAGAGAGGCCAGGACTATTCTACCTGCCACTGCTGTCTCCCTCTCTGTCAAGCAGAGTGAGCGCACACACAACGCACAATGCACACAAAGTGTTAAATATAGAGATAAGAAAAATCAGAAAAGTGAGTCAGAGCATCACGCTGTCCTGTGTGTGTGCGGACCGTGATCACGCTCTCTGTGTGAGGTAACATCAGCCAGAACAGTTAATTATGTCATGCAGACTACACTGTAACACAACTGAGACACCAGTGTTTGTTCCACTATGATGACGCGTATATGCTCAGTAACTAGATCACAGTCGACTAATCAGCCCTGCCCTGTAGGCTATTTGTCTTCATTTCATCATTTATTGTTGCAATAATCAGCATGACCGTGATGATCGAGCTTCACAGTTTCCGTGTCCTGATTTCTGTCTTCACATCGTCCAGGTAACAGCGTGGCTCATGGAGGAAAACCCGAGTTCTTCCACCACAGGAACCACTCCCAAATATCAGCCCTCAAGGGGAACAGCGTCACCCTGGAATGTTTACCCAGAGGCCTGTAAGCATCTCAGTGTGTGTGTGTGTGTGTGTGTACTTCCACCTTCAGTTTGTTTACACGTGAAACTCATGTCATGTTTATGATCCTTGTGGCATAAGAATGACTGACCCACCTGGTTCGCTCTTTCAACGCACTTTATTCCCAGTTGCTGCTCTCACAACACTCAGCTGTGGCTTTTCTGCTACAGCCACACACAACAACAACAACAACAACAACAACCACACTCAGGACCCAGTTACTGTTTCATATTTTCTCTGCTCGTAAGAAATTGGCCTGCTGACCTCATGCAGCCTTGCTCCTTTTTCTTCATATGAAATCATTTGATCTGTTCAGTTTCATTCTAATGATCCTGCTTCCTGTCTATGGCAACAAATGGACTCTCACTATAATTTTGAGTTAATGATGAAAAAGGATGTTACATCATTACCAAGATCATCTGCATGCACTCAGCTCTAATTTCCTCCTGTGATCGATCTTCTGTTCGTCGCCTACCTCACTTCTATGATCGGTTCTCTCTCACAGTCACATCCTTCTGTTCTTCCATGTCCGTCTCTGCAGACCCACACCTCAGGTGGAATGGAAGAAAAAGGATGGTGTCCTGGCAGACACAACCGGCCAAGTTATTAACTTTGACCGCTGGCTCCACTTCGACAACATCACCCTGGATGACGACGGCGAGTACGAATGCAAAGCCTCCAACACCCACGGCTCCATCACGCGCTCCTTCACGGTCACTGTGGAAGGTAGGCCGCTGAGCCGAGCGCACAGACGATCACGGTGCTCTGCTGACCGTGAGGACGTGATCTCTGTGTTAGTTTGAACTCTAACGTGTTTGTGCTCCTCTGTCTGAGATGATTGTGAGTCTTTACTGAAGAACATGTGTACATGTTCACAACTTCAAAGGAGCACTTCACTAATTAACATCAACAGGTCCTGAAGCCTGTTCAGAGTTACAGCCAAATGTTCAACAGACAAGTTCTGACTCTGAGATTTATATTTTAGGGTTTAAATGCTGCTTTTCTTCGTTTTCCAGCGGCTCCTTACTGGATGAAGGAGCCTCAGAACCTGATGTACACTCCCGGGGAAACAGTCCGACTGGACTGTCAGGCGGACGGCATCCCGAGGCCCAGCATCACCTGGAGGATCAACGGTCAGCTGTTAACAGGTACAGCAAGATTCTGACGGACCTGTTTGTGATTCTTTGGGGAGAAACTGTAGCACCTGATGTGTGTGATTGATACTCAGGAGTTATCGATTTCTTATATAGTGCACATGATAAACTACCTTTAAACAGCTGGGGCAAACAGACTTGTATTACTCTGATGATCAGCACTTTGCAGAGTGAACCGTTCCTTCGGGTAACTCGATGTTGATTCTATTAAAGCTTGATGGCCACAGACATAGATTTGAAGGCAGGGCAGAGCGAGCATTTCCTGGCTCCTGGCTGTCGACTTTCTGTGGACAGAGAGCCTCTTAAGCTTAACGTGAATTAGATGGACTCACCAAAAGAGAGAGAGAGAAGTGAGAAGATAGAAAAATAAACAGAGAGTAAGGAAACAAATCATCAGAACAAAGAAGAGGGAGAAATGACTGAATCAAAAGACCGGGGCAGAAAGAACGGACGATGGAAATGAGACAAAGAAAGAGTCCACATTTCTGTATCAAACCTTCTTCTTGATGTTTCGCACATTCAGAGTTTACATGTTACTTGTGAAGATGGGCTTTTAGGAAAATTAAAATGAGGAAAGAAACTAAAAGCCACATAAAAGGAAGAAAAGGAAGGAATATGAGCACACTGGGAGGGAAACTGAGAAAGCAGCAGAGGGAGGGAGGTGACAGGCGGTGACAGCTGCTGCTCCTCTCAGTGGGCCTCAGCTTCTCTGTTAAACAGTTCTTTAGATTCAGCCTGTTTCTGTTTGACAAACTCTACATTGCCTCCTCGCCTCTTCCACCCCCCTCCCTGTAGAAGTGGATGAAGAACCTCGGCGCACGGTGACCGCAGGAACGCTCATAATGAAAGACGTGAACATTGGCGACACGGCCGTGTACCAGTGTGAAGCCAAAAACGACCACGGCTCCATCCTCCTCAACACCTACCTCTACGTCGTCGGTATGTTTCCCTCCGGGTTCACGTCCTTCTTTGTTCTGTCTCACCTGTGATTGGTTAATGACGGCGTCTCTCCCTCTGTCTCAGAGCTCCCCCCTCAGATCCTGTCCCCTGATGGGTTCATCTACAACGCCACCAAGGGCCGAGACGTCGCACTGCACTGTGAGTCTTTTGGCTCGCCACGACCCCGCGTCACATGGTGAGTGTCACACAGTGTGGATTCTCATCAGTGTAACTAAAATACCCTCTCTGTATTCTCTCTGCTGAACCTTTTCACCTCAGTGAAAATCATTTCTCTAACTACACTGTGCAGAATTTAACCTTCACCACTAGGGGGCAGTATTTTATCAGAAAGTTTGATTAACCAGCCCTGTGGAGAGAACACTAAACCAGGGCTGGGTTTTGATGATCGATTTATCGATTAAAATCGATTCTGGCTTTGATAACGTAAAATCTAGTCATTAAAATCCTGAATCGATTTTTAAATATAAATTTATTTTGCCAGAAACGCCAGAATCTCAAGTTGAACCTCACAAATTTTCAACAACTACCAAACAGCTAAAACAGTAAATGAGAGCAGGAACACGGGTCCTGCACAAAGACGTGAACACAAAACGCCGACGCATCAGAATCAGTGAGATGTGACTTTCTCACGCGCTGGCACGGACACGGTCACGGTCACGCCATCGGGGCTGAAAGCCGACAGCTCGCTGATTCTGAAGCTGCGGGTTTTTATCTCTCCAAACAATATTGACTCAACCAGCAGCAAAAGAAGATCCAAACTGCGCTTCACATAAACATCGGCATGAATTGCTGTTTTGCTTCCACCAGGATAAAATCACACTTCATGCAGAGCTCTCTCTCTCTCTCTGCACTTTCCCATCTAAAAATCTGTTTTCTGCATTATTCGCTTGCTTGTTACGCACCAGTCTACCGTTGTTTACAGCCTGTCGGCCGCTGTTTTTTTCCTTTTACTTACTTCGGAAAAGAAAGCCTCATTTCTGCCGTTCAACACTGAACAAATGTAAACTTTAAAATTATGCAAAATTGCAAAACTCTCAGCTGTGTCTGTAATCAAACCTCCGTAACTTTGCTCTGCTTCACCTCAGCAGCATCAGGTCATGTTCATGTGTTGATTAATGGTTTTCTTTCGTTTTTGATCTACTGCAGAATATTTGTATAAATCCCAGACCAGGAAAATCACCTTCATGTTTTTCTGTTTTATCCTCAGTTACTTTGACACAAAGGCCTCTGCTGTGATGCTCACACCTGTGACAAAGTCTCGCAAGTGTCAGCTTTCTTTTTATAGACAAAAAATATGGAAATGTGCTGATGCATGATCAGAATTATAATATTTCTGTCTGTCTGAGGCAAAATTTCCCCGATTCGAATCGAATCAATCAAATTGAATCGAGGATCAAATCGATTTGGGACCTTGAGAATCGAAATGGAATCGATTCTAGAAATCAGCGAAGATACCCAGCCCTACACTAAACCAGAAGAAAATCCAGCATATAGATGGCATCCTAAAGTTAAGGGCTTGATAGAGGAGGGTCCACACTAGTTTGAGAGGTGGCCCTTTCAAACTAGTGTGGTCAGAGGTGTGGTTAGTCTTAGAGGTGATTATAAAAAGTTGGGCTGTTTTCTGCCGTCAGTTTTTTTCAATGTAAAATCTGCCAAGAGAGATGATTTTTCAATTTCATTTAGTCATTTACCAACAGAGCAGGCAAAGTTTGCTAACTGTAAGCAGTAAAGCTTGTAAATATGGATGTGCGCATTCATTAACTACCTTAAGTAACTAACAGGTGCAGGACTGTAGAGTCTGTGTGTGTGGACGGGTATTAACATCTTCATGGGGACCAAAAATTGGTAGTTTACTATACTTGTGGGGACAAACAGCCCGAGTATGAAGGCATTTTTGAGACTCAAAGTGTGGTTTTAGTGTCAGGGTTACAGTTAGGTTATGGTCAGGGTCAGGGTTAGGTGTTCATTTTTGATGGTTAGGGTAAGCAGCCAGGGAAAGCATTATGTCAATGAGATGTCCCCACAAGGATATAAATACACACGTGTGTGTGTGTGTGTGTGTGTGTGTGTGTGTGTGTGCGTGTGTGTGTGTGTGTGTGTGTGTGTGTGTGTGTCAAAGTGCATGCAGCTGGATGATTTGTGCAGGTAACTAAAAACAGGCAGATCAGTGTGTACGCTGTCCGTGAAATTCTAGTGTTTTAATTGCAGTGAAATAAGGTTTTATTACATAAAAAAGGTGATTTTAAACTTTATTAAAGCCTATTTATTGACAAGATCAAAAACAAAGAGCGCATTCAAACTATCAAACTAATTCAAACCGTTTGAGTTGGAGCTGGTGGTTGCTGACGTGAATTAAGTGTCTAAGAATTACAGCAGTTTCTATACACATCCCACATTTGTACAGCAGCGTTATCAGTCTAGTTGTGCTAACAGTGAAAAGACACTGGTCATGAATGAGCCATTGTTGGTTTGGCTCTTTACTTTGAATGAAACAGCGCCCTCGTGTGGTTTTGTTTGAAATGCACCATGTCTCTGATGACCTGACCACACCCATTTCCCAAGTATGAAGAACTGAAAGCAGTCTGCATTTATTTTTATCTCCAGCTGTCGTGTGATTAGATTTTCAGTTCCTGACATCTGGAAACAAATGTACACTTACAGCTATCAGGTTTTTTTAGTTATTTAACCACCAAAACTTAGAAATACTGTTCTGGGTATCCTTGAAAAAAAAGACATCGAATTTCATTAGAAAACAAATGTGATGTGTTGGCTTCCACTGTGCAGTTCACATTATGTTCTTCCCCTCTCTCATCATTTATTGATCCCTTTGTGTTTGTTATCAAGTCACTAATCAGTGAGGATACACACTTCCATCGATCCAGGTCCTGGGACCTGATTCTGCAATCGTATGTTAGAATAAGTCTGCAATGATTCTGGAGACACAGAGCTGATTAGCATATGTAACGATCAATATCTTTGCTCTGTGTGTGTGTGTGTGTGTGCGTGTGTGTGTGTGTGTGTGTGTGTGTGTGTGTGTGTGTGTGTGTGTGTGTGTGTGTGTGTGTGCATGTGTTTGTGTGCGTGCATGTGTGTGTGTTGCCTGCAGGGACCGGGAGGACACGGGTGCTCTGCTGTCGGACCCTCTGCTGTATCCTCGTGTCTCCATTCTGACCAACGGGACCCTCAAGCTGTCCGACGTCAGCCACAACGACAGCGGCGAGTACATCTGCTCCGTACAAAACACCAACATCTCCATCACGGCCAAGCTGGACGTCTTCCGTGAGTCTCACACATAAAAGTGAAGCTTCATATAAATCTTGCTCCTCTCTGATGGAGCCTGGAATTATTTGCGCTTTATAAAAATCTCTGCTTGCACCTGTGACTGTGTGACTGTGATATGAACCATTTATGATGCAATCATTTTGTTGTAAGCGTTTACAGAAAAAGTCACTAACAAATGTCACTAATTCCTCGGTCCTGTGTTTCCTGCGTTCCTTCAGGTCCAAGTGAGATACTGACGCCCCCCCAGGCTGTTCGTGTTGTCCAGGGAAAGAGCGCTTTCCTGGACTGTGACGTCGACACCGATCCTCGGCTGAGGGATTACCAGGTTGTCTGGAAGAAAGCGAATCGGAAACTAGAAGAGACATCAGTAGATGACAAGTAAAAACACACACACACACACATACTGTGCAAAACAAAGCACATTTCTATTGCAGCTTCTGTCCTAAAAGGAAAAGAAAGAAAAAAACCTAAAGATCTTTTATTTGGGAGGAAACAGAAGAAATCTCTGGAAATTCAAATTCAAATTCAAATTCAAATTTTATTTGTCACACACACACAACCATACACAGTATGACATGGGGGTGAAATGCTTGTAGCTGTACAATGCCCGACCATTAAATGACAGAAGAAAAGTTTTACAATATTTACAATTTACTACAAAAATTTACAAATTAACTTAGGAATTTACAGTAAAGAATGTGCAAATAGCAGAAGAGATTATAAAGATAAGGATTATAAATTATAGGAATTATAGGATTATAGGAAATGTGTGGTGGTGCGTGTGGTGACGTGTGTGAGAGTCCAGTCTTATAGTGACGTGTTTGGGAGAGTCCAGTCTTATAGTGACGTGTTTGGGAGAGTCCAGTCCTACACCTGGTTCAGGCCCCGAATAGCCTGGGGGAAGAAGCTCCTCCTCATTCTCTCTGTTTTGGCCTTAAGGGAGCGGAAGCGCTTCCCAGACCTCAACAGTGAGAAGAGTCCATTGTGGGGATGGGAGAGGTCCATCATAATCTTCCTAGCTTTGGACTTGCACCGCTTGGTGTAGATGGACAGCAGGAAGAACAGAGGACTGGTTTCTGAGCTGGAAATTTCTCTTTCTGAGAGCAGAAATCTAAAGACCTTCATGGTGAATGTACTTATCTATGTGATCCCCAAAATGACACACTCACAAATTTCCTAATAATTAAATAATCCCAGTGACTCATTTTCATCTTAATTTGGGAAAAATAAATAACTGAGTCATATCATCAGCTGCTTCTTCAGAGGATTGAGCTTCAGAACAGGTCAGACATGTCTGATCACAAGACTCGATCCTTTATGGGAAGCACCTGAATGGACTGCATGATGGATGCTGGACCCTGAAATGAGTTGCCAAACATACTTGTACAGCTATTAATACCACAAAAGTTTATGTCTGTGAATGAAAAACAACCAAAATGTAGTGAAAGTGCATACTTTGAAATGCAGCATCGTCGATAAACGTTCATGACTCTCAACACAGAGAGAGAACATTACAGCAGCTCTCAGGTGTCACCATCCAAGAAACATCTGAGTTCCTCAGCTCTGAACTGGAGGTCTTCATGTCTCTGTCAGGGTGCAGAAATAAATGACTTGTACTGTTGTTGTTACACAGAATTACACGTGTGCTCGTGTGTGTGTGCAGGTACACCTTCTTCAAGAACAACACGCTGAAAGTGACAGACGTCCAATTAAATGACAGCACGGAGTATTCCTGTGAGGTCATCACTAAAGTGGACAACGTGATTGCACAGGGCTCCATCACTGTCATAGGTGTGTGTGTGTGTGTGTGTGTGTGTGTGTGTGTGTGTGTGTGTGTGTGTGTGTGTGTGTGTGTGTGTCTGGACTGTGGCTCTAATTGTTTTCTGTTGTACTCTCAGCAAAACCGGACCCTCCCAGTGGTCTGACTCTGTCTAATGCTGAGGGGGTCAGTGTGACTCTCAGCTGGAGCCCAGGACTCTCCCACAACAGCCCCATCACAGGTACCACACACGCACACAGACAAAACATGCGAATTTTGGTATCTGTTGTCATGTGCTGATAGTGGAAGCAGCTGAAGAGGACATTTTCATTTCCTGCTGAGACTCTTAAACCTTATGAAATGTTCTGGATTTTTCTGAGATGACTGAAAAAGGAGTACAGCAGGCCACCAACCTCCACCAATCAAACTCCATCTTCATCAGTTATGAAAAACATGGGTAACGACAGCGAGACCTGGATGGGCATGATTGGGAGGAAAGGCCTCCCCGATCTGAACCCGAGCGGTGTTTTGTTATTGGACTTCTGTGCAAATCACAGTTTGGCCATAACGAACACCTCGTTCGAACATAAGAGTGTCCATAAGTGCACGTGGCACCAGGACAATCGGTTTTGTAATCGTATCACCAGACCTGCGACCATATGTTCTGGACACTCAGGTAAAGAAAGGGTCTGCGCTGTCAACTGACCACCACCTGGTGGTGAGATCGATCAGGTGGCGGGGGAGGACGCTGGATAGACTCGGTGCACCTAAATGCGTAGTGAGGGTGTGCTGGGAACACCTAGCAGAGGCCCCAGTCCGTGAGATCTTCAACGCACACCTCCGGCAGAGCTTCAACAGCATTCCAAGGGAGACTGGGGACATTGAGTCCGAATGCACCATGTTCAGCATCTCCATTGCCGAAGCTGCTGCATTGAGCTGCGGCCGCAAGGTGGTTGGTGCCTGTCATGGAGCGCTACTGACGTCGACTGAGAAAATTGTCAGGCGGTGGAAGGAATACTTCGAGGACCTCCTTAATCCCACTGACACGTCTTCCGAGTAGGAAGCAGAGTCTGGGAATGAGGGGAATGACCCGCCAATTTCCAGGGGTGAGGTGACTGAGGCAGTTAAACAACTCCTTGGTGGCTGAGCCCCTGGTGTGGATGAGGTCTGCCCCGAGTTCCTGAAGGCTCTGGACGTTGTAGGGCTGTCCCGGTTGACACGCCTCTACAATGTTGCATGGAGATCAGGGGCAGTACCTGTGGACTGGCAGACCGGGGTGGTGGTCCCCATCTTTAAGAAGGGGGACCGGAGGGTATGTTTCAACTACAGGGAAATCACACTCCTCAGCCTCCCTGGGAAAGTCTATGCCAGGGTGCTGGAGAGGGGAGTTCGTCCACTAGTCGAACCTCGGATGCAGGAGGAACAATGCGGTTTTCGTCCTGGTCGCGGAACACTGGACCAGCTCTTTATCCTCTCGAGGATACTTGAGGGTGCATGGGAGTTTGCCCAACCAGTCTACATGTGTTTTGTGGGCTTGGAGAAGGCATTCGACCGTGTCCCTCGGGGTGTCCTGTGGGAGCTGCTGCAGGAGTATGGGGGTGTCTGGCCCATTGCTACGGGCCATTCAAACCTGCAACAACTGTTGCAAGAGCTTGGTTCGCATTGCCAGCAATAAGTTGGACTCGTTCCTGGTGGGTGATGGGCTCCACCAGGGCTGCCCTTTGTCACCAATTCTGTTCATAATTTTTATGGACAGGATTTCTAGGCACAGCCAAGTGGCGGAGGGCTTTCACTTCGGTGGCCTCAGAATCTCATCTCTGCTTTTCGCAGATGATGTGGTTCTGTTGGCTTCATTGGGTGAGGGCCTCCAGCTCGCACTGGAACCGGTCCATCGTGATGAAGAGAGAGCTGAGTGTAAAAGCGAAGCTCTCAATTTACCGGTCGATCTACGCCCTTACCCTCACTTATGGCCACGAGCTGTGGGTAGTGACCGAAAGAACGAGATTGCGGATACAAGCAGCGGAAATAAGCTTCCCATAACGGGTGGCTGGCCTCTCCCTTAGAGATAGGGTGAGAAGTTCAGCCATCCGGGAGGGGCTCAGAGTAGAGCTCCTCCACATCGAAAGGAGCCAGCTGAAGTGGTTTGGGCATCTGACAAGGATGCCTCCTGGGCGCCTCCTGGGTGAGGTGTTCCGGGCATGTCCTACCGGGAGGAGGCCCCAGGGCAGACCCAGGACACGCTGGAGAGATTATATCTCTCGGCTGGCCTGGGAACTCCTTGGTGTTCCCCCGGATAAGCTGAAGGAGGTGGCTGGGGAGAGGGAGGTCTGGGCTTCTCTGCTTAGGCTGCTGCCCCCGCGACCCAGCCTCGGATAAAGCAGAAGAAGATGGATGGATGG
The DNA here is from genome assembly GCF_057382095.1 of Aulonocara sp. 'chitande type north' Nkhata Bay. Lineage (NCBI taxonomy): Eukaryota > Metazoa > Chordata > Actinopteri > Cichliformes > Cichlidae > Aulonocara > Aulonocara sp. 'chitande type north' Nkhata Bay. Next base: position 20,079,056 of record NC_141363.1, on the reverse strand, counting down.
ATGAACACCTTAGGCATTCCTGAAACAAACCATGTTGCTCATTCAACTTTATTTAAAACGTATTTATTTGAAAATTACAAAGAGTAAGAACAACATTGAAAAGAATGTCTATTTCAATAGCGGGAGTTAAATTCTGGAATGAGTTAAAAGAAGTAATAAAGGTCAGTAGTGATATAAACCAGTTTAAAATAAAACTCAAACAATAAATTTTAAATAAGTATAAGAATGAAGAAAATGCAATTAACCCAAGACAGCAGTCAAACTCATGTTTATTTTCTTCTGCAAATTAGCAAATCTAAATATAGTTTTAGTTGAACATGTGAAAATACTTTTTGAGATGTTATGTTCTAAGTTGAAGGCGTTGTATACGTTTTTGTTGTTCAAGTTTAGATGATGAGGATGTAAACCTGAGGGGGTAGGGCTAAATAAGTATATACTTCTGCCTACTCCTTTTCAAACAACTGTATGGAATGATTTTATGAAACGTTGGTGAATGTATATGTTTGAAATAAAAAAGAACTGAACTGAACTGAAAAACCGACCTACAGCTGAAAAACAGCTGATGAACCGGATCATGTCTGACTCCTTCCAGAGTTCATCATACAGGCTCGGGAGGAGTACCACACGGAGGAGAGGAAGTGGACATGGGAGGAAATGAAGAAAGTGCCAGGCGACTTCAACCACGTGGAGCTGACCCTCCATCCATTCTCCACCTACCGATTCCGGGTCATCGCCATCAATGAGGTTGGCAGGAGCAGACACAGCAACTCCTCAGACCACCACAGCACGCCACCTGCTGGTAAAGAACAATACCTCAACTTGTGCTGTGCAAATGTTGGTATAGATCCAATATCAAATAAATACAGGGCCAGTACTGCCAATACCAGTACTGATACCAAAGCTTAAAGGCAGCTTATGTAGGTAAGAGCAGCATGATTTATGAGATTCTGATTTCAACTGTGATTTTTAATTTCCACAATAATTAGTTGACACAACAAAACACACTCTTCAGCTTTTCGTGTATTTTAAATTGGGAGGTTTTTTAAATTTATGTTTGCTATAGGACATAAATAAAATAGACGTGACCGTGAACATCACAGGTGCATGTTTGAGGTATACACTTTATTTAACACAATTCACTGGGCTACGTGCTGCAACTAAAAGATAGAAATAAAAATCGATCCTATCATGATAGTATCGATCCGATACCAGTACCAGCATTGGTATCGATCCGCCCACCTCTAGCCTTAAGTGATAGGATCCATGTGTCAGAGGCTGGAAAAGACTTCAGTGAATGAAACAACAATATAAGCTAGCAGCAGATGTGATGAGCTTTAGAGTTACAACTGCTACTAGCAGTGATTTTTATAGACTGTGTCCAGGAGCTCAATATGAGGCGTGGCATTACCCACCGGTTTTTGGAACAGCAGTTTATGGTCATCACCGTGTTGTTCTTCTGCAGGAAGTTTGTTTCTGCTGTGAAGTTTTACCATGGAGTCTGACTCACAGCTGAGCCTCAGGCTGACATTAGAGGGACGGAAAATGTATTTACCATTAATTACATTATCAGTCTGAAAGTTTCACAAAGAAATATAAAACATGGTTGATCAATGGTCATGGAGATCAATAAAGAAGATCAATACAGGATGACTGAAGTGTGTTTATTAAACTGAGATATTTTCCTTCACCCTTTTAGTTCCCTCCATCAACCCTACAGGAGTGCGCAGTAACTCCTCAGAACCAGGGACACTGATCATCACGTGGGATGTGAGTACGTCAGCGTGTATGCAGTGGGCTCGAGTAAACATCCTCTGATATGTTTCATGAAAAGCACAGTCCACGGGCACTTCATATTCTTACTTTCTGTTGCAGGAGATAGACAAGCGTTTCCATAACGGCCAGAACTTCCAGTACGAGGTGCTGTGGAGGGAGGCCGATGGGTCAAATGTAAACTGGAACTCCGGCCGTGTGAGGTCTCCACCGTTCATAGTGAACAACACAGGAACGTACACACCGTTTGAGATCAAAGTCCGATCTGTCAACGCTCTCGGAGGAGGACCGGAACCAAAGTCGGAGAGCGGGCACTCCGGAGAAGACAGTACGTCATCCCAGAGCTTCATCCCTGTGGCCGAGTGCTGTAATGGGAGGGCCTGTTATTGTGTGTAACTGGGAACCATTACAGGGCTAAAGCCTGTGTGCACCCACTGAGAGGACTGGAACTAAAGCTCATACATACACATATAGAGACAGTACATGATATCTACAAGTCAGTAATACTGATGACAGTGAGCCAGTTCTGAAAATATCAACTTAAAACAATCTGAGTTAACCATGTTTATCCATACAGCTTATGAATGCCATCAGTCATAAATAATCTCACTGCAACAGCTTCATGAAGCATCACATCACAGCTCTTTCTGTCAAAATGTCAAATCTAACATCTCTTGTTGGAGTGCCCGGCAGCTGTACACATGAATGCTTTGCTGCTGTGCAGGCTGTTAATCACTCAGAGCATATAGTGAAGTTTCCTGTCAGTGCTTAGATCCTGCTGGGAAAATGTCTTTAGGTCAAAAGTCAAGAATCTCAATGAGTGGATGATGGGAATGATGCAGCTGAGGGTTTAATGTCTCACGCTGAATGTTCGGCATGTGAATCAATAATTGCCTCTTTTGTAATGTTGTCATTTTGATGAGAAATACGAGTTTCAGCTCGAACTGACTTATTTCTGTTTAGGAGGTTGCACATGCGTTCTTTCACAGGCTTAGAGAACTGTTCAGTTAGAGGGTAGTTAGGAGGTAAAAAGGTGATGACTGCCAAGGTCATTCCTCACAGCAGTCATCACGGTTTCCTTCAGTTACCTCGAGCTCTGAGGTCTTCACTGGTCTTTGGAAAGCTCAGTGTTTTATCAGCAGCAGCAGCAGCAGCAGCAACGCGTGACATGACACCGTCCAAAGGTTCTTACCAACGGGCTAAGCTTCTTCAGTTCTAGGGTCAAATGGTGGAGAGTCCCAGATATAAACCTAGTGGGAGTTTCCCCCCACAGAGGGACAAAAGGACCCCCTGATGATCCTCTAATCACATGAGCCAAGGTGTGAAACTGGGTGTGGGTCCCAATCAGCTAGAGTTTCAGGTGAGCTCATTGTGAAACCTGGCCCCACCTTATTATGTCATTTCCTGAGGTCAGATGGCCCAGGGTGTGAGTGGGCGTTAAGGCGTCTGGGAAGGATCTCAAAACTGGATTATAGATGGCAGACAATTGGTGTCACAAGCTCCGCCCTCTGTTCAAAGATGGTCGCTCACAGTGGACATAGATGCTTCTTTCACTCCTCTTTCAAACCATCTGTCCTCTCTGTCCAAAGTGTGAAGATTGGCATCCTCGAAAGAGTGTCCTTTATCCTTAAGATGCAGATGGACTGCTGAGTCTTGTCCTGTGGAGGTGGCTCTTCTGTGTTGTGCCATGTGCTTGTGAAGTGGCTGTTTGGTCTCTCCAATGTAGAGGTCTGGGCATTCCTCGCTGCACTGTACAGCAAACACCACATTGTTAAGTTTGTGTTTAGGAGTTTTGTCGTTCGGGTGAACCAGTTTGTGTCCAAGTGTGCTGCTGGGTCTGAAGTAAACTAGGATGTTGTGCTTGGAGAAAACTCTCCTGAGTTTCTCTGATACACCGGCTACAGAGGGGATGACAATGTTTTAAGTGTTTCCTTTGCATGTGTGTGTTGCTTCTTTTTTCCTTCAGGCTTAGAGGGAACATGTTCTGCCCGGTGGTGTAGGGTCCTAATTACTCCAAGTCTGTGTTCCAGAGGGTGATGGGAGTCAAAGAGGAGGTACTGGTCCGTGTGCGTGGGCTTCCGGTAAACTTCGATGTTGAGGTTTCTTCTCAATGCGCACAGCACAGTTCAGGAATGACAAACAGTTATCCTTTGTGTCTTCCCTAGTTTGACACAAAGGATAACTGTTTGCCATTCTTTAGGAGTTTTCTCCAAGCACAACATCCCAGTTTACTTCAGACCCAGCAACACGCTCAGACAGAAACTGGTTCATCCCAAAGACAAAACTCCTAAACACAAACTTAACAATGTGGTGTTTGCTGTACAGTGCAGCGAGGAATGCCCAGACCTCTACATTGGAGAGACCAAACAGCCACTTCACAAGCGCATGGCACAACACAGAAGAGCCACCTCCACAGGACAAGACTCAGCTGTCCATCGGCATCTAAAGGTCAAAGGTCACTCCTTCACACATCTGTCTTCTCTTGGCTCGTGTGCTTAGGTAGAGGGTCAATAGTGGGTCCATTGTCCCTCTCGGTGGGTTACTCCCAAAGAGCTTAAATCTGGGACTCTCCACCATTTGACCCTAAAACTGAAGAAGCTTCTCGAATGAGAGGTGAAACGTCTTCAAGCAACTTAAAGAAGTCCAGACGCTTTTCTTTCCAAGCTCCTTAGACTACGATGACCTGGATCAATGAGGACCTTCACAGACACATGCTGTTAAACTATTCATCATTTCAGGTTCACGTGCTTATATTATGACATCACCGTATTGCTTAGAAATATCCTGACAATCACAGACAAGTCATTACTGCAGCAATGGGTATTTACTAGTGTAATGAATTCAGCAGAAATTCAGAAGTTTGTCTCTGACAGAAAACCGTGCACACACACATACACATGTTGCGTATTCATATCTTGTGTGTAACTGACATAATGCTTTCCCTAGCCCCTTACCCTAAACCTAACCATAACCCAGTTGTAACCCTGACACTAGAACCACCTTTTTTAGTTTTAAAAATGCCTTCAGACTTGTGAGGACCAGAATTCTGGTCCCCATGAAGGCTGTTGGTCCCCACAACTATAGTAAAAGTCCAACTTTTGTCCCCACAAAGATATCAATACACATTCACACACACAGTCATAAACTGCGAGTTTGTGCAAATAACATCGCTGCTGTGCTGATTTCTTATGTTCATGCCTTGCTGCTTCTCTCAGAGCCAGAGGAAGCGCCGACTGGAGTTTCAACCACCGTGATGAACAGCACCATCAGAGTGAGCTGGAACGAAGCCCAGAGGGTCCGAGGTTTGCTGCTGGGATACAGGGTAGCACTTCTCATTGAGTTTAATTACCTGACTCACATCACAGAAATGCTCTTAACATTTAAATCCTCTGTTCATGTAAGGTTATTACTTGGTGCGATGTTTCAAAAATTTAATTGGACTTTGGCTTTGAGCCTCTGCCCATCTTTAATACTGAGAAACTTTATAATCTTTCTGTCAATCAAACCCCAGAAAATAGTCCCGAGTGGCATCTTTGATTAGTAGAATAATGGATGAAAACACAGGCTGATAAAAGTTTTTATCGTGTTCTGAATTTTTTAATTTCATTTTCAGCTGTAACTTTATCAAAGCACATAAAGTGTGTTCATGTTTCTCTATGCTTGTTTCAGATCTACTATAAGAGGCTGGCTCCCAAGGCCGAACGGAGCCGGAGGTCTCTCAGACAATCCCAACATGAGGAGGACAGAGGAGAAAGATCTAAACAATTGAGTGAGACAGACGAGCACAGCTGGCAGGTGGAGGAGGTTGACCATAGCAAGACCTCAGCGGAGGTGACGGGACTGCGACTGTTTTCTGAGTATGAGCTGACGGTCACTGCGTTTAACAGCAAAGGGGAGAGTCCTCGCTCCCCGCCGCACCACTTCCACACGCCGGAGGGAGGTGAGTTTCAACCAAACGCTGCTGTTTGAGGGTCATGTGACCATGGATCGAAGTGCAATTTGACAGGTTCCACAAGTCAAAGGTCAGCTGATCTGAGCAGCATTGTGTAGTAAGTTAGCTGTCTGCTTTAATTACCAATTATTTGAAGGTATCAGAATGCTGCTCTTGTTCCAGCCCATTGCAACCTCTGCACCTGACCCAAAAGCTTACGACACGACATTCATATCCGAGCGGACTTTGACATTCAGACAGAATAAAGTCAACCGAACTTTCTTCCCTCGTGTCTAAGAGTTCAGGATCAGTTCTCAAGTTACACAAACCTCACCTGGAACTGTTCTGTGTGTGCAGCTCCTGGTCCTCCTGCAACTCTGGAGTTTGAAAGCCCGACAGAAAAATCCCTGATTCTCTCCTGGAGCCCTCCAGCTGAGACCAACGGCATTCTGCTGGGATACATAGTGCAGTACCAACGGGGTAAGGTCTGATCCTGGCTGCGTCATGAAAATAAGATGAAGTTTAACGATTGTGACTTTTCTTTTTGTGTTCATCCTTGAATTCTGTTGTAACTTTACTTTCTGGTGTTTCCTTCAGATTTCAATGTTTTTCTTTGTCCCTGTTTAAGTTTTATTTATTTCACTTTCTGGGAACAGCGTTTGGCCACCAAGCGTTCTTAGTCATGTTTTTCTGCCTGGTTTGTGTTTCATCTGTAGAGGTGGAAAGCAAAGACAGTCCTGTGGAGATACTGAAAGTCAATGATCCCACAGTAAAGCACATCACGCTGGACAACCTGGACCCCGACAGCCATTACATCTTCAACGTAACAGCATGCACAAAGATTGGACAAGGCCCTCCCATCACACGCAGGGGAGCCACCCTGCTTGATGGAGGTGAAACTTCAGAATTCTGCCTCACACCGTTTAGTGTTCGGCTTTATTTAGTGAAATAAAACCAAATTCTCAAATTGACCTTGTTTTCTCCACCCCCCTGCCTTCTAGAGCCTCCGAGAAACATCACAGTAACCTCTGGTAACGCATCAGTCCACCTGAGCTGGGTGCCCGGAGAGAGAAACCGAAACCACGGCTTCCACATCCAATACCTCAAGAAGAGCGGTAAGGACAGGACGGCTTGCAGGGAGAGGAAGTTTGAGGGGGTCTGTGAGCATGTGTGGACAATGACTCTTAGAAAGGGGAATAAAGGAGCTGGAGAGTAAGGAAGGAAAACATGTCTGAGTCCTTCTCAAAGTCTTGATAACAGTTCCCGGCGGTGATTCGACCAATTATTTTGAAGATCCTGACTCTAAATGATCGAACAGAGGTTTAAACTTCAGTGTTGAAGAACAGCATGCGGAGGCTCAACAGTCAAATCTGAAAAAACTCTCAAATGTCCAAAAAATAAACCTTTAAGGCTTTTTTCTCTTGAAGTTATACTTTGGTCTGAGAACATGACAGCCTGACTAATGGTTCAATCCAAAGTGAGACGAGCCTGAAGAACCTGCAGTGAACCAAGAACAAGTAAACAGCTCCCAACTTATTATGATGATAACAAGTAGATTAAACTGTCACGACTCTCTGATGTTTCATGCGTATCCAGTGATTTGAATATGAATTTTCACACTGTTTTGCTTCTGCAGCGTCTCTGGATCAACATCACAGCAGAATTATTAGAAAGAGCAGAAGAATCAGAGACAGTTCATTAAATGAGAGGAGGAACAGCTTTAGGATTGATTCCTACTATGTTCTTCATATGTTTCATTCTTCTCTGCCGTGTGGCTGCAGGAGGCGGTGGGTGGGAGAAGTCAGAACAGGTCAACACTACGCAGGGTTTCTATATGCTGACGGGCCTCCAACCAGGAGCTCAGTACCACCTGAGGGTCATGCATGGAAACTCCACTTATTGGCAAGGCGAGGCAAAGACCGTGGAACCATGTAAGTATGCAGAGTAGTAGAGGTTGATGCCACAATCTTCACAGATTCACAAATCTAGCACTGTCGACGTCCTGATGCGTGCTCAATCATCCAGGTAAGTAAATCCCAAAAAGTTAATTCTGTTCATCTGGACGTAACGTTTTCAGTGGGAGAAACACTTCATCACTGATTTAAGCGACTTCTTCAGTCTCAGCTGACTGCAGGTTTCCCCAACCTTATAAACAGTACATTTGTATAATGACTGAAACCAGCCCACTGAAGGAACAATGGGCTGGGAGGTCAGTTCCTTGATCATTAGTATGCAAATTCTCTGAACAAAGCTTGACCTGGAGCTTTGATCTGGTTGGAGGATTGCCAGGATTTATACATTGGAGAAAGTAAACAACCTCTGGCGAAGCGGGTGTCACATCACAGAAGAGCTACCTCGTCAGGCCAAGACTCTGCAGTCTATTCACACCTACAGGCCAGTGGACACTCTTTCAATGATGAGGATGTAACATCCTGGATAGGGAGGAACGCTGGTTTAAGGGCGGAGTCAAGGAGGCCATTTATGTGAAAAGGGAAAGACCATCTCTGAATCGAGGAGGGGGCCTAAGGGTACATCTGTTACCATCTTACAATGCTGTGATTGCAGCCATTCCCCAACTCTCTGTGAATGGGACTCATGACCATTGATCAATGAGCTTTGATCAGTGGTTGTTGATCAATGGTCAAGAGAATTTGCATATTAATGATCAAGGAACTGACCTCCCAGCCCATTGTTCCTCAGTGGGCTGGTTTCAGTCATTATGCAAATGGACTGTTTATAAGATTGAAACCTGCAGTCAGCTGAGACTGAAGAAATCACCTGGATGATGACGAAGTGTTTCTCCCACTGAAAACGTTACGTCCAATGAACAGAATCAACTTTTGGGACTAGCACTGTGGAGTTTTCAGGCGGGCTAATCTCGCTACCTGTGTGAAAATCATAATTCCAAACGCGTCTGGACTTCTTTAAGTTGCTTGAAGACGTTTCACCTCTCATCCGAGAAGCTTCTTCAGTTCTAGCGTCAAATGGTGGAGACACCAACTGTCTGCAATCTTTAATCCAGTTCTGAGATCCTTCCCAGACGCTTCCTGGGCCATCTGACCTCAGGAAATCACATGTTAGGATGGGGCTAAGTTTCACACTCGAAACCTTGGCTGATTGGGACCTACACCTTCACACCTTGGCTCATGTAATTAGGTAGAGGATCATTAGGGGTCCTCTCGGTGGGTTACTCCCAAAGAGCTTAAATCTGGGATTCTCCACCATTTGATCCTAGAAGCTAGAAGCTTCACAGATGAGAGGTGAAACGTCTTCAAGCAACTCAAAGAAGTCCAGACGCTTTTCTTTCCAAGCTCCTTAGACTACGATGACCTGGATGACTGAGAACCTTCACAGACATCATTCCAAACATTTCTGTGACAGTCTGTCTCTGTTCTCTCAGTGCCGTCAGAGATAACCGGCAGGTTCGCCACCCAAGGCTGGCTGATTGGACTCATCAGCGCCATCGTGCTGCTGGTTCTCATACTGCTCATCCTCTGCCTTATCAAACGCAGCAAGGGTGGCAAATATGCAGGTACACTGTGGTGCGCAGCTGGACTCACACTCTCTGACTCACACAGACTCTAACGCAGAGTTAAAGGTTTCTTTTTTTCACAGTGAAGGACAAAGAAAGTAAGGAGGTGGACTCTGAAGCTCGACCAATGAAAGATGAAGCCTTTGGAGAATACAGGTGGGCCTTTTTGAATGTCACTCATGATTACAGGCTATGCTTGAAATGCATTTGCTTCCACACAGAACAAAGTGCTACGGTGGCCCTGCAGGTACAAAATACAGCAAGAGCACAAAACACAGAGCGACCCTGCGATTTGAGTCAGTGTGTTGTTGTTTAGTTTTTGCACAAAAATCCTTCATGTCGACACAACAATGAGATCAGTTATATACAGTATGTTTTTATATAAACAGTGATAATATCCCTGCAGTAAATCATATTATGAAACTTTGTTTTGTTTCTGAAACATCGAGTTTGACGGCTTCATCTGAGCGTGCAGCCCGTCATGCTCGCAGCTCTGCTTCCTTTCATTCACTTTTCTTTCTCCCTTCAATGCTCTGCCTGCAGATCCCTGGAGAGGTAGGACAGTTCACCCCTCTGTAGCACTCACGTGTGTGTTTGTGTGTTTGTGTCGAGAAGCTGTTTAGATTTAATGAAACTTTTCATTCTGTGTGCATTTCTTTGAGTTTTTGTGTAATTAGGCATCATTTGCATAATCAGCCTGCAGTCCTTGAACACCAGGAAGAATTTTATTAACATTTTATTCATGTGTTATTTTATACTATGTTATTTCATATTTGTCTTTTCAGCATTTTTAAAATTTTTATTTTATATCATTACATTTTTTTTATTTAAATACTTTAAATTTATTTAAATACTTATAATAACTTGATCCTCCTTAACATGATGAACTGTTAAAGAGGATGTACTTACCCATGCAGTTTCTTTCTTTCCATTTTCAGTTTGGGACATATTTCACAAATTTGACACAGTTATGATGTCACCGTGTCTGTGTGATGCTACACAGCATGTTCCTGCATTTATCAGACTTCACTTTTTGTCTGTGAGAATTTACACTGAGTCTCTGTGCCGTCCTCCAGCGATGGCGATGAGAAGCGCTCGGACAGCCAGCAGTCTCTGGAGGAAAGTAAGATGGGCAGCGTCGACTCTCTGGCTGAATACGGGGACAGCGTGGACATCCAGTTCAACGAGGACGGCTCCTTCATCGGCCAGTACAGCGGCCGGGCATCTGTTCCCCACGGCAACGAGAGCTCGGGCCCCGCCTCCCCCGTTAATGCAGTCCCACCTCCCCCCGTCGCTCCCTCCATGTCGAGCATCCTAAATCGGCCCAGCTAGAGACACACATGGCCAAAACACACACACACACACACACACACACACACACACACACACACACACAATGTCAGTACATTCCATTGGTTTATGCAGTGAAGCTGCTTACAGTTTACAAACACACACAAAAACACACACACATACAACCGCGTGATTAGAAACTCGTATGAGCGAACAAACTGAGTGAGGTGAGGGCGAGAGCTGCACCAGCTGCTCCTGAGCTCGGTGAGTCAGGTTACATGAGCTCAGTCTGTTTGCAGGATTGTTACTGAACATGTAAAACTTCTGATTTTGTAACAACTGAGATGGTGTTCGGGACGCGTAGCCCGCCGAAGACACGCAGCGAATGTTATTCTGGTCTGCAGCATCTGATTCAGCTTCACATGTCAGTAACTACTCACATAGATTAACACCCAAATGAGTACATGGAGACAGTTTAAGAGCTATGAAACTTCAATTGAATTCATAATAAAGGGATACAAAACAGACTAGTTCTTATGTAGGATTATTAATGAATATTTAAAATTCTGGACTAACTTTTTGTAGTCAGTGACCACAAAGCAAACAGTTTGCTAGTCTGGAAGAACCAAGTGACAGCTGATTGGCTAACGGTGAATATCAGCTTAAACATAAAAATAAAATAATAAAGCTTATTAATACTAATTCTGATAAAGGATCCATTCTCTGTGCATTTTAGCTAATACAGTTTGAGCTTCTGATGTCCTCTCCGTACCCTTCATGACGAGTTCTGACACCTCAGCATATCTCAAACTAGAAAGTCACCTGAGTGGCTGCAGGTGGAGCTCCCTCTGAGGTTCTTTGGCTCTAACTGACATACATCTCTGGATTTATCTGGACTTCACCAGGTTTGTAGTGACCATGTTGTGGTTTGTTTACACGATGGAAAGCTTTGTAATTGGGCACAAACAATTTACTGTTTACTAAAATCTTTCCTGATTTGATGAATGTAATTGCGAATTAAGCCGGGACTCGCTGAGATGGCCTTAAAGTGAAACCAGTCTCAGTCTCATAAGGAAATGAGTCTCATGGCTCAGAGTGTTGCGTCTGATTCTTGGTTGCTCCATCTGTCCACCAGGACAAAGCTGCTCTTTGACTTTTTACCTTAGAGTGGTGTTTGCACATGACGCAGTAAAGTTAGACTTTAAATAGAAACTTAGAGAAGCTGGTGCAGCTCAGCCCAGGAGACGGAGATGATTTATGGGAGAGCGTCACAAAGAAAAAGCAAAAATCTGGGAGTTTTTCATCTTTCATCTTGGACCAAATCACTTTATTTCATCGTAAACAAACATTTCAGTCTCTTTTTGTTTCCTTAGCATATTTATATGTCGATTTTTTATATTTATGTGTTTTTGTTACCAACTTATGTATCTGAGTTTGCATGCATGCGTCATGGAACGGTTTTTACTATTTATAGATGCATGCCAGCTTCCAGGCATTTCTAAAGCATTTCATTGATATTTGAGTTAAAGAGCGAGACTGTTACGCTCTGTGTGTGTGTGTGTGTGTGTGTGTGTGTGTGTGTGTGTGTGTGTGTGTGTGTGTGTGTGTGTGTGTGTGCGTGTGTGTGCGTGCGTGCGTGCGTGCGTGCGTGTGTGTGTGTGTGCGTGCGTGCGTGCGTGCGTGTGTGTGTGCGTGCGTGCGTGCGTGTGCTTGCTCTCCATCCCTGCCCTTTGACCTGCAGAGAGGGGAGCTCTGTTGCCTTATGAGAGTCCAGATGAACCTCCTCTCCTCCCTCTTCCTGTCAGTCATCTCTCCTCAGACGCAGCTTCATGTGTAAAAGTTTTCAGCGTTGCAGTTTCTGCAAACGTCCATTAAACCCTGTAAACGGCCAGCAGACGGCACAGTTCACTGCTTCAGATGTTTCAGGGCTGCCTTTGAATATGATTGGAAAAATTCCTATGCATACACACACACACACACACACACATACTG